>NC_056727.1:911667824-911692479 GCF_019279795.1 Protopterus annectens | reverse complement strand
AAAACAGAAACAAAAGGCAAGCACAGACATTACAGAACCAACTGATATTGATCACAGCATCCGAGGGACCAGACAACATCCCAGGCTACGTTTTACACGAACTTCAGAATGTACTGGCTCCCCACCTATGCACCATGTTCAATAATAGCCTTGCATCAGGCTTTGTGCCCCCTGAATGGCACACAGCAACAGTTATCCCACTCCACAAAGGTGGCGCCACAATGGACCATGGGACATATTGCCCTATAGGCCTGACTAGCCTGGTCTGCAAGGCTATGGAGCACATCATCATGGATCTCAGTCACAGAGACATTGGGTACCTCCAAACCTTTGATCCCCTCCCAGTTTGGCTTTGTTAAGGGCAGACCATGCCTGCTAAACCTGGTGGACTTCTTTGAGACAGTTACCAAGGTATTAGATGAGGGTAAGGAGGTCCACACAGCCTACCTTGATCTCTCAAAGGCTTTCAACACCATTCCCCATTCTGGTATTATCGACATACCCATCCACCTGAACAGTAACCCCTATGTCATGTGATGGTTTGCAAAGTAGCTCACGGACAGAACCCACACAGTGGGAGTTGCATACCCTAGGTCCGACTATAAACCAGTTACAAGTGGCGTCCCCCAGGGCTCAGTCCTAGGACCCCTTATGTTCAGTATATACTTCTCTGAGGTACAGGCAAGCACAGGAGGGCTTTGGCTGAAAAGGTTTGCAGATGACTGTAAACTAGGGGCCATAATTGTTTCTGCAGCTGATACAGACACCCTCAGGAAGGGTCGCACTGAGACGGATCCCTGATGTCAATATCATGGCCTCAAGCTGAATGCGAAAAAGTGCTTAGTCATCCCCTGTGGATATAACTAATTACCCATGGACTACCACATAGGTGCTAGTCCCCTACATACAGAAAAGTAATAAGGGATGTGGGAACCCAAATAGATAGCAATCTCTCCTTCGATACCCATAATGACAAGGTGGTTAAAATATCCTTCTACATGGCCCCCTAATCTTTAATGGGTTCGCATCCAGAACAAAGGAGGCCATTGTGCCTCTCTGCTCATGACTTATAAGAACCATTAAAGGATACAACACCCCATTTGGGATGTACCTTACAAGACAACTGCAACAGCTTGGAAGACCACAACAGTACCACACCAAGAGAATTACTGACCTCAAACAGATGACCTATGCAGCCCAACTAAAGAAACTCCAGCTGTACTCGGTTGCATACCGCATACTCACAGGTGATCTCTGCTTGACATACAAGGCCCATGTCCAACCCAGTATTGCTGGATATGCTCCACCTAAACAGAAGTTCCTGAGAGCCACATGCTCTACGGATATACACCTAACCACAACGATGACTAGGATGTGCTGGACGGATAGATTCCTGACCCAGAGACTCCCCATGTTTTGGAACATGATTCCAATGTACATCAGGCAGGGCCCCTCACTTGCACTCTTCAAGAGAAACCTTGATGGGTGGATGGGAGACAGACATGTACCCAGGGGATCACTGCAATGGGTCTGCTGGACACAGGCACAGGGAACTAATGGCTCTGCCGTTCAGAGGCACAGATAACTAACCTAAGGGGGTGGTGGAAGACAACACACTCTAGCTAGGCTTATAAATACCCTTGGGCAGACAGCCTAGTACCAACCTTTGAAATTATTACATGTCTTATATGCATGGATAGTTAACTAGCTCTTCCATTTTACTTTGCTATCATGCTGATAAACTGTCAGGTGACTACAAGTCATATGTATCCTGTTATTGTGTATTGTAAATGCCAATAGACATAACTAATGTTTGCCTAACATAACAGCAATGCTATGTAACTTGTAATACATATCTGCCTACAATACTGTACATTACACAGTTATTGGCACAATATCCCACAATGCAAATCATAATTGAACAGTAGGCCAACCTTCGACATGTTATTCTCAGTAATGCACCCATACATATGCCTACTGTTTCAATATATCAACATATACTATCCCCTGTTATAGCACATACTTGTTGGACGAACTCTGCCACTGACAGCGGCTGGTGAGGAATTGTTGGGTTCAAAGCCCTTACATAGCATCCCTTGTGGTGTATGCGGTGCTTGCCTTGTGACCTACAGCAGTACACACATAAATACTACAAGTGTTACTATGCTCAACAATACATCACTACAAGATAACTGTTTCCACTATATGCATTGCGTACACATTAAATATTACAGAACAGTTACTACATACACAGACATACTGAGTGTTCTACATACCTTATTAGTAACCTGAGGTGTCGTTGACTGTTATTTCAATCCTTTTCAGTTTGTGTTTCAATCTTCTTTGTAATGTTCTGCTGGTATATACAGATGGTTTGAATGTGTGATAAGCCATCCTTTTATAGTTAAATATCAGTAACATGTGCTATCCTGACCACCAATTGGTGTTTCAAAGTAGTTAATTAGATGCACATCAGATGTGCAGCTACTCGATTAGCCAATACCATGGCAACAGTTGTGTATAATTGAATACTCCACTTGGGCATTGTCCCTTTGCCTTACTTTCGAGGAAGACGGCCTGGATGTGTTGTTTGTGATGTATTTCAACAGCTATATGGAGACAGACAGAGATATATTAGCTTCATGACTCCCGTGGATTGTGTGTAATGGCTAAAAGATGTTGTTCTACATGTGAGTACAGCTGTTATATTTCAGAACATTGCTACTTATGCAGGGTTTGTTTGTACCTGATACTTCTGCAGATGTTTCAGTCTGGCAAGGATGTTTGGGCAGCTCAAGGCTGTATGGCTATGCATGTCCTGCAGAGTTCTACAAGCAGCAGAGAGCAAAAGAGTGACTTTTTCCTGATTTAAGTATTTTTTCTGGCTTTTTGATTATTTACTGCTTAGTGACTGCATTTTCGCCTGTTTATACAGCTCTGCATTCTATTTAAACTGTTTTTGTGTTGATTAACTGTTTTGTACTTTTAAAAAGTTATTTGTTGCTTAATTTTACCTGTAGGCTAACACACTCAAGTGCGCTAGCCGTTTAAAAGCATTTATAGCATTTACTGTCTGTTTTTCCTCTGTTTTCTGCAAAAAAGAAAAAACAAAAAAAAAAAAAAAAAAATCTTGTTTTCCCGCCTTACTGAACTAGAATCAGTCTTCAGAGTTTGCTGATCTCTGGGCTTTGTCTTGGTTCCTGTGCTATTCCATATCCTTATTTGGATAAAAGGAAGTGTCTTTGTTCAAAAGTGGGAGTGGGGAGCACTGAGCGGCCTATTTGTCCCTAGAGGAGTGGTTCCAGCCAGAAACCTGTAGTCTATTGGCCATTTTGGGTCAATTCCTAGCTCTTTTCAGCCCCCTGTAATAAAGCCCGCTTTAGCGTGCTTTTTCGCTTGTATTCAACTCAGCACAGCTCCTCGTGGTGTCCTGCAGAGTTCTACAAGCAGCAGAGAGCTTAAAGAGTGACTTTTCCTGATTTAAGTATTTTTCTGGCTTTTGATTATTTACTGCTTAGCGACTGCATTTTCGCCTGTTTATACAGCTCTGCATTCTATTTAAACTGTTTTGTGTTGATTAACTGTTTTGCACTTTTAAAAGTTATTTGTTGCTTAATTTACCTGTAGGCTAACACACTCAAGCGCTAGCCGCTTAAAAGCATTTATAGCATTTATTGTCTGTTTTTCCTCTGTTTTCTGCAAAAAAAAAAAAAAAAAATCTTGTTTTCCCGCCTTACTGAACTAGAATAGTCCAGTCTTCAGAGTTTGCTGATCTCTGGGCTTTGGCTTGGTTCCTGTGTTATTCCAGATCCTTATTTGGATAAAGGGAACCTTCTTTGTTCACCAGTGGGAGTGGGGAGCACTGAGCAGCCTATTTGTCCCTAGAGCAGTGGTTCCAGCCAGAAACTTGTAGTCTATTGGCCGCTTTGGGTCAATTCCTAGCTCTTTTCAACCCTGCTATAAAGCCCGCTTAGCTGCTATGGATTTAGCGGAGTTGCCCATAGAGCACCATCGGGCAGCGCCGGTTAAACGAGGTTAAACTATTTCTGGCTCCGTAAAGTCTGCTCTTCAATTTTTCCCTTAGTACTTCTCTACTTGCAATCTAAACAGTCTATTCTCTATCTCAAAAGCTCAGCACTTGCTCCTAAAGCATTTTTATATAGGTAAAGTACCTATATACTAAACAAAGTACTACATTAGCCTAGAATCCCCTTGAGTACCCATTCCCCTATAGGTCCCTTCTGACTCAGTTACACAGCAAACTTTTTCACTTTTTCTAGCATGTCGAAGGGTCAGTTGCTAGCGTCCTCTCCTGTTCAGCTGGTGAATCTACATCTTGAGGCAATGTTACAATTGCCTCATGTACACAGACAACCCCTTCTCCCACAAAACACAAATACATGTGAGAGATGCAACTATATAGCCAAGCTGGAGGCTGAGCTCTCACAACTCAGGACTGGCAAGACCAGACAGGAGGAGAAGGAAACCACGCACACCACAAACCCAGTTTCACATAGAACTATCACAACTGCAAAACAAACACATAAACACACAAAGACATACTCAGAGGCACTGATCAAAAATCTACCAAAACTACAGAGGCCTCCAAAGCAGACACCCAAGCAACTGCCACCTCAAGACATAAGACATGCAACACATAGTTCTCAAAGTCAGTGTGCTAAACAGTCACAGCCCTTAAGGCCAAACACAATGCCAGAGACACTTGTTATAGGTGACTCCATAGTCAGACACACTGACGTCCCACTCACCAGACTGAACAAGGAAAAGATCACAGTAAACTGCCTGTCAGGCTAGAATCCACATAACACAAGCACTCAGGTCACTCCACAGCAAGTACAAGTATGACTCAGTCATTGTCCATGCCAGTGTGAACGACTTGAGACGTACCTCCCTGGACTACATGAAAAGAGACATAGAGGAGCTCTGAGATTATGTAGCCCAGGCCGGTATGACCCTGACCCTGAGCAGTATCCTACCCTCACCAAGAATGATGCCACAATACAGAGACAAAATGATCAGCTTTAATAATTGGCTTAATTACTGGTGTCATTCTAAGGGGATCCAATGTCTGTCTGCCTGGGATGACATGCTTGACAAGCCACGCTTTCGCAAGGGACGGCTTGCACCTGTCACCCTGGGCTTCGGATATTGGCAAAGGCTCTACCCCATAGTGCCTTTTAGGCAAGGCTGAAATGATAAACCTACCGCCCAGAAAACAAAATGAAGAAAAACTAAGGGTAATACTGCTCAATGCCAGAAGTCTAAACCTCAAGATGCACCGCCGGCCCTCCTCAGTATGGAGAACATCAATGTCTGTGCTGTGACTGAAACCTGGTTCAAGGCTCCTGAGAGCACCCCAGCACTATCAGGTTATACCTCATATCATGCCGGCCCCAAAATCCGGACCGAACCACAAAAGGAGGGAGAGTATCCATATTCATAAAGGATACCCACACCTCCAGGTTAGTGGCAACGCGCGAAGCATCAGAGACCATCCAGGTGCAATTAACCATAGGTAAAACTGCCCTACAGTTTGTAGCATGCTACAGACCACCTTCTCAAACTCAGGAAACCCACACAGCCTTCCTGAAGACACTGGAGAGTATGAATGTCTCTCCAAACACCATCATATTGGGTGACTTCAACTACCCAAACATAGACTGGGAACATTACTCAAGCCCCAACACCCTAGCCCAAAGGTTCCTGGAGTTCATAAACTCAAATGCTATGGAACAACTAGTCACCATTCCTACAAGAGGAGAAAATATACTAGACCTGATCATCACAAACATGGGGACAAAATGCTCCACACCGGAAGTATATCCCTCATTGGTGAGATCAGACCATAAATTAATCTCATTGGAGATCCACATCCAGCCCCCACCCCAGCAAAAGACCACAGTGAAGAACTTCTCAAAAGCAAACTTCACACTTAAGACTGGAGTGGTATCCTTCAACGCCCGCGAGCCAGTGGAAACCACAACCCACGCTGCTGAATCCCTTACAAATGCCTTCTACGAGCACCTCCAGGAATGTATGGATCAAGCAATCCCTAATAAAATCAAGACCCTTTCCACCAAAGGCAGGCGCCCGGTCTGGCGGACCCCAGCCATAAACAAACTCTACAACAAGAGGAGAAAGCTACTACATGACAGAGCAAAATCCCTAAAAGGGAAGGCATCTCTGATCAATACTAGCAAAAAACTATGATCACTCATAAAATCATCCAAGGCCAAGTTTGAGAGAAAAATCGCTAATGACACAAAAGACAATCATAAGGCCTTCTTTAGCTATGTTAGAAACCTGGGTGGAAACTCCCAGATATGCTCAGAATTAGTCCAAAATGATAAAAAAATCACTGAACCCACAGACATTGCCAACATACTGGCAGACAGGTTCAGTGCAAATTTCTCTCCCCCCCCCCCCCCCAAAAGGAGAAATATCTATCCCACCAGAGTTTAACCTCCCAAACATCTCAGATGCCCAGGTGAGAGCTGCTCTCTCTAAAGCAAAAAACACAGCATCAATGGGACTGGACGGTGTCCCCAGCTGTGTGCTACACGAACTCAATGAGGAACTAAACCCACACATAAGGCTGCTGTTTAATCTTAGCCTTACTACAGGATACACTCCAAAGAATGGCGTACGGCAACTGTGGTCCCACTCCACAAAGGCGGTGCTTCTACGGACCCTGGAAATTACTGCCCCATAAACTTGACGAGCCTTGTCTGCAAAGCTATGGAGAGGATCATAATGGAACTCATAAATAAAGACATTGGGGACCTACAGACACTGGATCCTACCCAATTTGGCTTTGTCAAGGGCAGATCCTGCCTCTTGAACTTGGTCGACTTTTTCGAAACAGTCACTAAGGCATTGATGAGGGTAAGGCAGTTCACACAGCCTACCTTGACCTAGCAAAAGCTGCTCACACAATACCCCACTCGGCATCATAGAAACGCCACCAGCTTAGATGTAAACCCATATGTCACAAGATGGGTTGCAAACTGGCTCAAGGACAGAACACACAGGGTTAGAGTTGCTGGTGCCATGTCAGACTCTAAGCCAGTCACGAGCAGTGTCCCACAGGGCTCAGTCCTGGGCCCCCTCTTGTTCGGCATTTATTTTTCTGAAGTGCAGGCAAACATAGGGGGATTGTGGCTGACAAAATTTGCAGATGACTGCAAACTGGGCACCATAATTGACACTCCATCAGATACAGACATCCTCCAGAGAGGTCTCATAGAAATGGATAACTGGTGCCAGAGCCATGGCCTTAAGCTAAATGCCAAAAAAGTATAGTCATACCCTTTGGGAAAAAACAAGGTAACCCCTAATTACCACATAGGTGGTAATCCATTAAACATGGAAGAAGTTATCAGGGACCTGGGGACCCAAGTTGACAGTAACCTCTTTGACACTCACATTGCCAAAGTGGTTAGGAAGACCTTCTACATTGCCCACCTGATCATGAAGGGATTCACATCCAGATCAGGAGAGGTCATTGTACCCCTGTACTCTTCACTTATCAGACCAATGATTGAGTACAACGCCCCATTCGGAATGTACCTTACCCGACACCTGCAGCAGTTGGAAAGACCCCAAAAGTTCCTCACCAAAAGGATAAAGGGGCTCAAACATATGTCATAATGATGCCCGACTGAAGACGCTCCAGCTCTATTCAGTCGCATACCATCTGCTCAGAGGTGATCTGTGCCTGACATACAAGGCCATGTCCAACCTGGAATTAATGGACATGCTCCACCTCAAAAAATCCAAATCCACCAGAGCCACGAGAGCAAGAGACTTAAACCTCAACACGGATATAAATAGGACGTGCTGGAGGGACAGATTCATCACCCAGAGACTCCCTGCACTATGGAACAGAATCCCAGTCCATGTGAGGCAGAGCCCCTCACTGACTCTGTGATGGGAGATCGTAGGTTTACCCCATGAATCATCTCTGTGTCACTGCTGGACAGAGGCACAGCAAACTAATGGGTATAGTATTCTCATCCTAAGGGGTGGTGAAAGCCACACACACTCTGGCTAGGCTTATAAATGCCCTAGGGAAGATAGCCTAGTATGAACCTATGAACCTATGAACCTATGTTAGGTGGTTTACAGTGTGCTCACCAGACATCTTTAGTTTGGTGTACATGTGTATCATACTGTGCTGTTAATCAGTAATTGGTAACACTTCCCAATGTACACACAACCCTCTGAAATGGGATTAGTGCAAACAAACCCTGTAACATCAGCAGCTGTTCCATTGTATAACAGCAACTATTTCACATAGGGCCATGTTAGTGTGTCTCTGACAAGGTATGTTAAGGCTTCTGCAGATGTCATACAGTGAGTGAATGATTTGTGATGTTATTACAGTTTGTATTGTAATTTGTTTGGGTGTGGAGGAAATGTTGGTGGGTGTACATAGCAGATGCAGGTGTGTAGGTACTGCTTTTATACATAATCGATATGTGCGTGAGGCTTCCTTCCCTATCTGAACACCTATCCTTTAGTGGACTAATACTATGGTAATTGCAGGCTGATTCATTAAGGCACTGTTAATTGGTTCCTGTATAGCATGCAGGTGATGTTAGTCCTTGAATCCTTTCGGCAATACATCGGAATGTAATAAAGTGTTGCTACATGAAAGCTGTGTATTTCTGTCATAGGTATTTGCAGTCATTGGAGTTGTGTTGGTGACTGACCCTCGTTGGCTAGGGTTGCCACCTTTTATAATGGCCATAGTGGGAGATTTTCGGGACACACATCAGATTTTACAGGCCGACACAAACCCATGGTCAGTACAAAGGATAGAACTTTACTTTTTTGCCTAAATATAAGCTTATTCTTGTAGCAGTTTAGTTGCTTATTCTGTTTCTTGTAACATGTAGGTATTTTAGATACAGAAAAAAACTATTGTATGCAACTATTACATTACATATGAGACATAATTATGTCCTACAATCACAGGACATTTGCCACGTTTAATATTTTTGGTCAGTACACAACCACCCAAAGAGGGACTGTCCCTCGCAAAGTGGGACAGGTGGTAACCCTATCTTTGGCTCAGGTCCATAGCACATATTTGTAATAGTGTATAGGGATATACTCTCCATATCCTTTGTTCATAAAGTTTGGTCATGGCAGAATGTGTGATTGCTTTGGTCCATATTATACTCATATATGAATATTTCAACTGCTGTATACGGGATACCTATGGAATCCCGTACCCACAAAATTCCGACGTCCACAGTACTGGGCCCAGATTCCCATACCCCACATTACCGACAACGACAGTCAAACTCACGAAATTAACACAAACATGGAACACACACATGCACACACAGACACACTGATACTGACCACATCCAAACAAACCATCCTACACTACGTATGAGCAAGCCCCCCTACCCTCCATGTGGGTGGCTGCGCCCCCCACACCCCCCTACTTTAATATTCTACATCCTAGATCACACAAACAGACACAAAAAGCAAACCCACACCCACACATTACAGTCCCCCAGGAACACACACCACACTCAGAACACACACTTACACACACTACAGCCCTCAGAAACACACTTACACACAGTAACCTACCTGAACCGCAACACTAGAAGCACTGACTAAATCTCCCTTAACATCGGGATTTTAAACCTCATGCTTCTGGTGTTTCGGTACTGTGGTCTTTCGGTCTTTAAGCCTCGTGATTAAGCGCGTCGGTATGTCAAGCATTCGGTATTTGGTAGGTATCCCATTTATATGTACCTCCATGGTTATGTAGATGTTGTTAACCTATCTATATATCTACATATATATGTATATCCCCATATATCGACATATATCTCTCTCTCTCCCTCTCTCTCTCTCTCTCTCTATATATATATATATATATATATGTTGATTTATATATATATATACACACACACACACACACACACACACACACACACATATATATATATATATATATATATATATATATATATATATATATCATACACCTTTCATTGGGTACATGCCGGTTTGTCCTATTTCCACACATTTCTCCCTTTTGTGTTTTAACCTGTCAGTATACACAACTGCCATTGGTACATCTCAGGTAGCTTAGTGGTAGGTTATTGTGAAGGTTGAGTACATGGTTGTGTGTTCTAATTCTGGCAATGGTCATTTTACCTCTCAGAGCAGGCACTGGTAGTGCAATGGTGATTAACGCACAATACAGCGGTTGTGTGTTCCAAATGTTTATTATTCTGTGGAATAATACCTGTATATGCAAGCTGTGGTTAAGGTATACTATGTAACATGTAAATCATCTCAGACTTTATTGGGATTTGAACCACGACTGCACAGATAGTATGCAAATGCTGTAGCTATTACACTATTGACATTAACGTTCCTTCTGCCTATTTCCTATATCCATGAATCCTATGTGTAAGCTTGGCTACACAACAGGCGGAGCCACCCACACCCAGTGAGCTTCTCGAAATACCGACATGACACATGAATTGAGAGATGATACATCAACATCCTAACTACATTTGGCATAGCCACTCACTGACACACTTCAGGGGAAACCTTGATGTGTGACTGGGAAACAGTATATACACCCCTGGGATCATGTGTCCTAGAAACATAAAGCCAGGGTGTCGGGGAGCCACTCCAGTTCTATAGCTACAAGACCTGTTGGGGAAACTGAATGCTGTTGGTTTGTCATGTTAACATTGCCTTTTGAGATCACTTTGTGCCCCTATCACCCTACAGCACACCAGTCTTCAACAGCTTCCAGCAACTCTGCCTGGAATCACTTCATTGGCTATGCTTGACAGAGGCTCAGTTACTTCATCAATGATGCAGGTAAAGCCACCACACTCTAGCTATGCTTCTAAATGCCCTTGGGCAGATATCCTACTACCTCTCTGTGAACCTTTACAGTGCAGGCCATCTCCAACATCATATGTGATTGTACAGAGTTTTCTGATCACAATATTCAGTGTAAATTCACCATGTAATGCTGAAATGTTAATCTCCAAGCTCCAGATTAATACCAATAAATCATTAAACATAATTTGCACCTATATCCCTCCAGGTAATAACATTAATACTCTTGAGAATATCCTTAGTTGGCTATCAACCTCCTTCCCACAAGAAACTATACTAATTGGAAACTTCAACATAGACTGGAACTGTTGTACCTCTGTCAAACCAACTACCCACATAAACCTTTATGGCTTTAATCAAATTATCACCTCCCCTACCAGAACCCATAAACACAGCAATAAGCAATCCACCTTAGATAGATACTGGTAAACAACAACCCCCTCTCTTATAAAACAGGTATACTCCCAGATGATATTAATGATCACTCCCTTACCTACCTAACCAGACAAAAAAACATTATATCCAACAAAGCAACCTTTAGAACTACCCACAACAAAAAAAAACTTCAAACCTGCTAGCTTCCAAGCTGAACTTAAAGCATGCAATTGGTCACTTCTAAAATACCTACATCTTGACGAAGCTGTCTCTTATTTTAACACAAACTTCTTTCAAATCCTAGAACACCATGCCCCCTCTCATACAGTTAGGACTAGGAACAAACCAGCACCTTGGCTAACAAAAGAAACAAGACAAAAAATGATACAGAGAAATAGAATTTGGTCCAAATGGAGAAATACCAAAAACCCAACTGATCAGGAAACCTTTAGACAGCTCAGAAATATTACAAAGAAATCAATACTCCAAGATAAAAAAAAACTACTACCAGAAATTCCAGCAAGCCCAGCATCAAAACCCACAAAAATTTGGACAGGCATAAACAGCCTACTCCACCCAGGACACTCCAAAACACCTACACCTTCCAATCTGACTCTGAATACTCCTAGCCAAATAGCCAATACTTTTAACAAAATTTTCTCTGAAATAGCTCAATCCTTAGCAAATACCCTATCTTCCACTAGCATCCCTAAGACATGCTCTCTAACCACCCTACCTTCAGCCTTAAAGCTGCAACCTGTTCCAACAACTCTCATCCACACACTACTTCACAAACTAAAACCTTGTACTCCTTCTGCTGACCTCCTCCCAGCTGAATTTCTACAAATTGCAGCTGGTGTACTTGCTTACCCTATCTCCATCTTAATAAATAGAACTATTACAGAAGGTTCTACCCCATCACTCTGGAAAGTCTCACATATTATCCCATTACACAAAGGAGGCAACTCAACTGAACTCTCCAATTTCCACCCCATAGCACTACTCTCTCCATTAGCTAAAATCATGGAAAGATGCATTCATCGGCAACTCCTTGATCATCTCCTACTAAATAATCTCTTAGCTGACTGCCAACATGGCTTTAGACCATTTCATAGTACCACTACTGCACTACTATCCTTTATAGACTGTATCAATAAGAATCGCAATAACACCTTGCTCTCCTCAGCTCTATTTTTAGACCTCTCCAAAGTCTTCGATATGGTGAATCACCTCCTAATGTTAGACACCCTTAAATCACTTATAGTAGACACTTTAACTATCAAATGGTTTAAGTCATATCTAGAAAACAGACAACAAGCAGTCCTCTGGGAAAATAACCTATCAACTCACCTCCCTATCTCCCTAGGAGTCCCACAAGGTTCTATTCTTGGACCCCTCCTTTTCTCTATATTTATTAATAATATTAATGCATCCCTCCCTCAAACCACCTGCATACAATATGCCGATGACTCTACATCAATCTGTACTGCAGCATCTCAGGCTGAACTACAGTCTAGCACCCAAAAAGTATTCAATTTAGCAGAAGACTGGTTCTCCAAATGCTGTCTCCTCCTAAACCCTAAGAAAACCAAACTTCTACTTTTTATCCCTACTCAAAAGTTTCCCCCTATCTACTTCTCAGTAACATCAAATAATGGCACTGTAATAGTACCTGATACCACAACCAAGCTTTTAGGTGTAACAATTGATAATAATCTTAGTTTTGATCCACACATAAGCTTAACCATCAAATCACTTAATAGAAAACTTGGTTCACTTTATAGGCTAAAAACCTTCCTTACTCTCTCTGCCAGGACTACTATTGCCCAAACACACCTAATTTCCACTCTTCTATATGCTTCACCTATCTACACTAACCTATCGAAAAATAACTTAAACAAACTGGCCACCTCCTATAATAACATTGCCAGATTTGCAACTGGTTCCCCATTCTGTACACACCATTGCCAAAATCTGACAGAATTAGGATGGCTGGAGCTGCAAAACCAAATTATTCTCCAACAACTAACTATTACCCATAAGATCCTGTATCATCCTACAAATAGACCCATACTCTCTACCCTTGTTAGCCCTTATAAAAATCTAACAACCCTACGCTCAGCAAATAAGTCACTACTAGCCACCCTTAAATCTAAAAACAAATCTAGAGACTGTCTTTTCAATAATACCATTGGTAATTCGTGGAACAAGCTTCCTACCAAACTAACATCCCTGGAATCCACACCACTTTTCAAAAAGCATCTAAGAATCCACCTATCTTTACAATGGCTTTGCCCCTGTACCAATCCTAATTTTTTTCCTCCTCTTTCCACCATCTTTCACATGCACAAAATATTCATCCCCTGAAGAAGAATGAAAAAAAAAAATAATAATAATTTTTTTCACTCTATCTTGTCTTTTTTACATTAAGTTGTATTTTACTCTCTAATATTGCCCTTTCACATGTTAATCCTGTTATAAACATGTCATTTTAGATTCTCTTATGTAATTAATATTTCACTTTTATTTTTCTCTATATCAAATTAATTTTTTAAAATATGTATTCTTACGTACTATTTTTTGGTTACAATTTTATAACAATGCTGTAGTGGAGCTTTTCTCCCCGGGCCTCTACTGAAAATGGACATATTTCCAGTTAGACCAGCCCGGTCAACAAATGTAAAATAAAATAAAATAAATAAAAATGTAGTCAGACAACAGTTAAGTACAGCAATAGCATACAGACTACTGATACATAATCACTCCAAAAGCCTATCTTGGAAGCTAGTGGACATGTATAGGTTTTAGGCTTTGTATTTCTTACCAGTAGGTTACCTACAGGAAAGATGGGACACAAGCACAGATGGGATACATGCCTGCAACAATGCCATACCAACTTGCATGTGTCAGCCTAAGGCTTTGGAATGCTGTCCAAGGCTACTGGCGCACCCATGGTGCCATTTTTAGGCAGGTCTCAGAGGTGGATCTCACCTCCATGAACTGCACAATAGCGGAACCAATGAGGGTTAGGCTACTCAACACCAGGGGTAGTACTCATAACATGCATGCACTCACAGCACCCCTCATTATGGGCAACATCTACATCTGTTCTGTGACTGGAACCTGTATAAGGCTCCTGTGAGCACACCGGCACTATCAGACTACAACCCATAACACACATTTCAGCCACTGTACATGGACTGGGACAGACATGGAGGGGGTGTATCCATATTCATCGGGGATACCTACACCTCCAAGTTAGTGAGGCAGCATGATACCTCTGTGATCATCCACGTGCAGCTAACATCAGCCACGACTGCAATGCAAACTGTGAGCTGCTACAGATAACCCTCCATGACCCAGAAGCACCACTACAACTATCTGGAGACAGTGGTAAACATGACAGTCCTACCATACACTCTGTTATTGATCAGTGTCAGCTACCCTACACTTAACTAGATAATCCACTCAAGTATTCACTTCCAGGCCCAGCACTTCCTGGGATTTATCACCTTATATAGGTTCATAGGTTCATAGGTTTATACTAGGCTATCTGCCCTAAGGCATTTATAAGCCTAGCCCAAAGTTTTGTGGCTTACACCACCCCTTATATGAAAAAATACTGTGCCTGTATCAGTTGGTAGATGGACTAACCAGAGGTGAAAACGTACTAGGAGTGGTAATCACTGACATGTGCAACAGGTGCACTACAGCAGAGGTAAACCAGTCACTGTTTAGATCTGACCATGAACTATTCACTGATGATTTCTACTCCCAACCATCTCCCCCACCCAAGGAACACACAGTGAATACCTTTTCAACAGCTAAATTCACAGTACTAATGGCAGAGGTGGGAGGGTTCTCAGCCCCCGCGCTCAGGGATGACACTGCTCAAGATACAGACAGAATTACAAATGCACTCTATAAGCACCTACAAAGATGTATGGGTCATGCCATCAATGGTAAACCAGGACTAGCTACTCCTACACAAGGACACCAGTCTGCTGAACCCCTGCATTATACAGGCTATACAACAGAAGTAGTACAGTAGTCCAGAACAACAGCAAATCCCAAGACATGCAGACATCCGTGACCAGTATTAGCAAGATACTTATGTTACTCATGTAATCATCCAAGGCTGACATCCACAGGTAAATAGGCATGGATTCGGAATATGACCACAAAGGCTTCTTTGGTTATGTCAAGGATGTAAGCAATAACACACAGATTTGCACTGTGCTGGTGCAATATTGCACTGAATATACTGACCCTACTGATATCACCAACACACTTGATGATACATTTGGGGCAAGCTTCACCCCCTACTGGGCCCACAACAATACCCAACACGTACAGTATCCCAGAATCTGAGACATACAGGTGGTAATGGCCCTTTCAAACGGCATGACAGAGCTTCAATGGAGGCAGATGGTGTCCCAGATTGCATCCTGCAGACACTACAAGACAAAGTGCCCCCCCCCCCCGCCTAATATAGCAATTCAACATCAGCTTCTACACAGGCTACATGGCCATTCACTGGCGCATGGCAACAGCTATTACAGTCCACCAAGGTGGTGACACAACTGACCATGGTAACTACCACCCCATAGGCCTGAGTAGCCTGATCTGCACGGCTATAGAGCGCATCCTCATGGCACTCATTAACATAGACAATGGTAACCTCCAGATGCTTGACCCAACCCAGGTCACCTTGATTGAGTGCAGATCATGCCTACTGAACCAGTTTGACATCTTACAGCCACCTAGACTTTAGGTGTGGGGTGTGGTAGTTCACACATACTACCTGGACTTCGCCAAGGGTTTTGACATCATTCCCCACTCAGGTATTATTTCTACACACACCAGCCAGTACATACACCCATACATCACAGGTTGGTTTGCCAACAGGCTTACACACAGAACCCACATGGTAAGCCTAGCAGGCTCCAGGTCCAACTCTTGACCAGTCACAACTGGTGTCCCACAGGACTCAGTCCTGGGACCCCTACTGTTTGCCATATACTTCTCAGAGGTACAGGCTAACACAGGTGGACTACAGCAGGCCGTGTTTGGTGATTACTGCAGACTGGGAGCCATAACTGTCAGTCCAGCTGTCACAGACATCCTTCAAGGGGCCTCACATAGACCAACACAGGGTGTCAGAGTGATGGCCTCCAGCTAAAGGCCACATACTGCATGGTCATTCCATTTTGGGAAACTGCACACACACATATTAACACATGAGTGGCAGACAGTATAATTCAGACGATGTAATGGGTATGTGGGGACTACATTACATAGTGATCTCTCCTTTGACAGTCATATGTGCGAAGTAGTTAGGACATCCATCTATGTAGGCCATCTGATTACTTAAGGGTTCACCTCTAAACAGACTTAGGTTATTGTGACCCTTTACTCATCAGTCATCAATCCCATCATTGAGTATGATAACCCATTTTGGATGTACCTCAGAAGACACATCCGACAGCTGGAAGGGCCACAAACGTACCTCGCATAGAGGGATAATGCCCTCAGACATGTGTCCTATGCTGCCAGACTGCATAAACTCATGCATTACTCAGTGGCATCTCGTTTACTCAGAGATGATATTTGCTGGCCAACAATGCCGTGTCCAAGTCAGGCTTAATGAATATGCTCCACCTATGGGCATCCATGTCACAGTGAGCCACACATTGTAATGAGCTACACCTTGCCACAACCATAACTGGAAGATGCTGGAGTGACAGATTCCTGTCACGGGTACTCCCCATTATTTGGAACTACATCCCTGATTACATTATATGGAACCCCTCAGTAACACTCCAGGGAATCCTTGCAGAGTGGGTGGGGAACAGTGGATACACCCCAAGGATCCCACAATTGGCTTTGCTCCACAGAGGGACAGTTAGTTAATCAATGGGGTGGGGACAGCAGACACATTTTGGCTATGCTTATGACTGGCCTCGGGCAGTTAGACATGTACCTGCCTATGGATCTATGAACCTATACCTACAGTATCGACACATGCTGATAGCTTAATTTACTGTTCAGGTATTGACTTACCTTGTGCCAATGGCAGTTGTGTGCACAATAGTTGAGAGCTGCCTATGTAGGATGCACACAGTAGACCACCTATACATGACAATTTACAGGTGGTCATGTGTGTGTGCCATCCATGTTTGCTGTGTGTGCAGGTGGAGAAGGGTGTCAGTCCATAGGTGCCTACACTGTCAGTCTGTGTGCTATATGTTCCCTCTTTGCCAAGGCATGGGCATACTGGGCTTGCCTCCATCTGCCTACTGGGGCTGGCACAGGGTGTTCGTGATCTGAGTCCCTCTGTGCCTGTGGGGCACTTGGTAATGGTGGTGGGCTGTGAGTGCCTTCACCATTCTGTCCCTGCTGCAGTTGTTTCCACAGGATCATATTGTTTAGCATGGCACATACTATGATGATGTGGGCACACGTGCCTGGAGAGTACTGCAAGGCTCCACCAGATATGTCCAAGCAACGGAACCGTGATTTCAGCATCCCAAACACATGCTCTATGATGATTCTGGTTTCTGCGTGGGCCTCATTATGGCGTTCTTGCATGGCTGTGTGCGCATTTCTGATGGGAGTCATCATCCACGGTTCCAGTGCATAGCCAGCATCCCCCACCAGGTGGCCATATGGGATGTCCCCCCTGGCAAATACCTGATACAGCTGTGAGGCATGCCAGATGTGAGAGTCGTGATAGTTTCCAGGGCTGCCAGCACACACATCCATGATAATGCCCTGGGCATTGCACACGACCTGACAGTTGATGGAGGGGTATCTCTTGCAGTTTATGTAGCACCTACCCTCCTCACCGGGTGGTGTCTTGATGTGCATGTGCATGCAGTCTATTGCACCCAGTACCTCTGGGTAGTCTGCCACATGGTGGAAGAGATGCATATTGCTGGCCAACTCCTCCTGCATTCGGGGGAAGTATATGTGCTCATTGGCATGTGGTAACATGGCATCCAGGAACTGGTGGAGTACCCTGGATGCTGATGCCTGTGAGATCCCCATGATATCTCCAGTTGGCTTTTGAAAGGTACCTGTGGCTAGTATTCTTAAGCTTACACATACCTTCGTTTCCACTGGGATGGGTTCCCCTCTGTTATTTCTGTCTATGAGGCGTGGCCGGCACAGCTCAACAAGTTGCTATATGGTGTCCCTGTCCACCCTGTAATGCTCTACCATCTCCAGATCATGTAGCCCCTGGCAGGTTACCCTGGGCTTGAACACTCTTCTCCTCCTCCGGTGCCTGAGATGGTTGTCAGCATCATCCTCCACACCACTGTCAGTCTCCAACACATGCTGGTGAATCAAAGCTATGGCAGCCTCTAACATGTATATATTAAAAGTTCCCTGTCTGTATACACCAGTGGTGCAGAGTGTCTGGGAATACACAAGCGTGTGTGTGGGGCTTTTAAACTTTATACTATTGTGCAATGGATGCTGCTGGTGTAATTGGGTGTGTATGTGCAATTCCAGCTGCAGGGTATCTTAATTATGGGTTTTACAGCAGGTACTGCTATTGTGGGATCTTTGATGTTGACTTACTCTTGTCTGCCATGATTCATCTATTGCCCTTTACTTCACTTTTCAACCCGATTCCCCTCCCATTGTCAGGCATGCATCCAGCTGCCAGCTTTCTTGTTTTGTACTTTCCCAACCCAGGATTGTGTTGCGAAATGTGTTATGTAGCTGATCTACTTCAAGTTTGCTTTGTTCTGCTGTGAATGTTCTCTTTTTTGCAGTACGGCACCTCCCCTTTCCTGTTCTGCAGGTAGCTGCTAGCAGCCTTGTTAGCTGTTGCCAATGGCCCACTGTGAGTTCCTAGGTGTTAATTACTCATTTGTGCTCCAGTTATCATGCTGCAGCATTTCCTTATTGTCTTCCCATATCCTTCCTGTTTCAGCTATGGTGTGTGCCGCGCACAGCCATTTACCAGGTTTCGAGTGCGTTTTCATTCATGTTCATATGCACTTTTGGTTACCTTGTGTGCTCTCAGCTAAGCAAGGCTATGGCTACTTCCACATCCCTATCCTGCGGCTTTGCTTAGCAACAGGCAACCTAGATTAGCAATGCTCCAATGTGCTTACAGCTAAGGTGGCGCACCCCTCTCTTGATGTCATGTTTATCTCCAGGCCACACCTTGGTCTTGTACCGCTACGCTGTGTGGTACATCCTTACGCCGGCGGGGATTTTGCAATTCAGTATTACTTGACTCATTTGCATGGCATTGACTACTAATTCCTAGTTACCGGGCAGAACACTGTCACAGACCTTTAGCAACCCTTGTACCATGGTTGTGGTATAGCATGCGTGTCATTGACTATTATGGGGAATTCATGAATTGTGTTACATTGCAGTTTTATGACATTTAAATATATTTTCATTGTGATCCCATTTGCACTGTGATTTTACTTTGCATTAGTGTGGCCATGACATTAAATGTTATTTTTTATGTATTGTGCATGTTTTTTATGCCATTGGCTATATATTTAGCTATTGGCATATATTAACATTATAATATGTAAGTTTGGTCTACTTTCATGGCTCCGATTTATGTTTGAAAAAATGTAAACCATTTTTTTTGGTTTACATTTCTGCATGCTTACGCTACACTTGCACCACTTCATGAATTGCTATATACCTTCATTTGCATGCATACATGAGACGGGAGCTGCGCAGCTCTGGTGTGCGCTGGTAGTGCACGTGGAAACAGCTCATACCTGAATCGCTCAGCGGCCATATTTGGCGTTAGATCACCAACGCTACTCCTGCGCCTGGCGCAAGCTTCATAAATCCCGGGGTCTGTCTGTCTCTCTCTCTCTCTCTATATATATATATATATATATATGTATACATATCTACAAGGACACAATGGATTTAGTAGTTATTTATTTTATTTTTTTTATTCTCACAAGCAAAAATAAAGCCATACTCATAGTTCACTTGGCGTTGCAGAGCCAAACAAAATGCACAGTACCTTAGATAGCTTTTCCCACTCTACACAGCCCCTGTAGGACATAGGGTTGTCTTTTTAACCCAAACACAGGCCCAGTTTCCACTCTGTAATTGAGTACTTTCTCAAGTTACAGTCCACAGATTAACACCAGCTGCACTGTCCCACTCCATGCTACCGGATTCTTTTTTCAAATAACCCACCGAGGAGTTAACTTCCTGGTTTGCTGCTTGTAGGCAGCCTTCTTATATATAATCATGATTCTCAATCAAAACCATGTTATCTAGTTAACTGCTACCAGGGTATTTCCATGTTCTATACAAAAGAGTGTTTAAAGACACCACACACCCACACGCACACACACACTCACACGCACATGCACATACACACACACACACACACACACACACACACACACACACACACACACACACACACACACACACACACACACGCACACACGCGCACACACACACACACACACACACACACACACACACACACACACACACACACACACACACACACACACACACACACACACACATGCACACATTTAATAGGCAACATGTTACAAACAGCACAAAACATGGAGTTTGGGAATCAATAGGATGATGGGCTAGAAATCCTGCCATTCCATCACCATTTTTGTGAGGGCTGTCAGAGGACAAGCAGTAGTCTCAAAATTAGGCACAACCTTTCTGTAGTTTCTACCTAGTCCAAAAAAACCTTTGCCTGCCTCTTAACAGGTACAGGCCAGTTTTCATTGTTTGCATTTTTTTTAGTTGTGGTTTTACCACCCCTCCTCTTATAAGGCTCCCTAAGTACTTGACTTTCACCAAACCCAGTTTAATTTTCTTACCATTTACAGTCAAAGCTGCCTGTCTTAAGGATTCTTACAGAACCAGCACATTAGGTAAGTAATATTGTCAGCCCTCTGAATGAATGAAAGTGGCATCCAGGTATTCCTACCATAATTATCATGCATGTGGCTTCAGCATCTTATCCATCAGCATCTGAAAGATAGCTGGGGTTCTGTGTACGCCAGATGGTAATACTGTATACATGAATAGACCACTGAAGTTACAAAAGTTTTTTTTGTTTGGCAAAGTGGTAAGTGGCAACTGCCAGTATCCCTTTGACAAGTCTAGTGCCATCAGGTATCTGACCTTTCCTAAATTCTCTATCAGTTCATCAGTTCTGGGGATGGGATAGCACTGTAATGTTATTCAGGTGCCTAAAGTCATTGCAAACTCTAATACTTCCACCAGATTTGGGGACTAACACTATTGGGCTGCTCCAGTCACTCTGTGACTTTTTTATCAAACATAATTTGAGCATTTTTTTGAACTTCTTCCCTTGCTATTGTTGTGACCCTGGTACTCTGTAATATCATAATCGAACCTTCACTACAGGGTTTATCTCTATATTTTTTGTTATTAGTTTAGTTGTCCCTGATATTTCTATCATCTGGCAGTTATGAGAGAAAATTATGGCTCAGAGTACAGGGTATGATTCCTTCCTCCCCCATTTGACTAAAGTATGACTCTGACAAAGTCACTTGACCAGACAGTGCTCCAAGGTAGCCCCCAAGAAGGGAAATTTGTTGCCGGTGAGCTTACCTAGTTAACAAATGCATAAAATTAAAATACATTTTTGAGAACACTCCTTTGTTTCTTATTAAAAATTATCTCACCACTTGCTGTTTTGATTAGAGTTCCTCTATTTGTCTTTCATGTACAGATCCTCTGTTCCCTTTCATATGCTTGTAAGATGTCTGCAGAATTCTCCATTTCTTTCCATGGCTTCAACACGTTAATATGATAAATTTGCTATTTTTTCCCTTTCACTCTTAATTGACTGTCTAACCTTATATTATATTTACCCACATTTATTCTTTCCATCACCTCAAATGCCCTCTGACATTTGACTAGAAATGTGTTTTCTGTAAAGGAATCCAGCACTAGTGCTTGATCTCCTGAGTTAAGATCTCTAAGCTGAACAATCCTTACTATAAACTTGTTGCATGTTACTCTGTGTATGCTCTGTTACTGTGGGCATTAACAGTTTTAATCTACCCTGCAAACTAACATTGTGTTCTATCACACTTTTAAATGGTGTATTTCCCCCTTCCAAGTTTCCTTAACAATATCAAGAAGCCATCTCAGATGCCTGTCACACAGAAGTTTAAATGGGGTACCCGTATGAAGCTCTTCTGTCTCACATCTGATAGGAAGAAGTAGGTAGGGTAACAACTGGTCTCAGTTTTATCCATTTGCATCAATACCTTTTCTTGCTTCGCTTTCATTGTTTTAACATTTCTACTAATCTATCATCTGCAAATCATGGACTGATGTCTTGAGCTGTATGACTTAATAGCACTGACATAACTTACACAACATCCTTGAAATAAAGAGTGTGTCTGGGTCAGTATGTAACTCCTTACGGATGCCTGCTCTGCAGAATAACAGTACCAGTTCAATGGCAATATCCTTAGCATTAGCTTTTTGTAATGGCACTACTTTTGGAAATGTGGTAGCATAGTCCATTATGGTTAGTATGTATTAATATCCATTGCTAAATCTTACTAACAGCCCCGCAGTGTCCATAGCAATACATTCAAAGGGTATTACTGCGATAGGCATTAGGATCAATGAGCTATTTATATCCAGGAAGGAGTGCAGTTTTCTAAAATTCTGAACAGAAAGCACAGAAATTCTTAATCATTTTCATCATGCTTTGTCAGTGAAACCAAGATAATACTTTTGCCTTTGCTTTCCCATATGCAGATGACCTCGTAACACATAACTATGTGCTGGCTTTATTACTAGTGTTCTACAAGGTTTTGGAACTAGTGACTGATGTAGAATATCTTCACTTTGTTTTACTTCATAGGTTCATAGGTTGGTACTAGGCTATCGGCCCTAGGGCCTATACAAGCCTAGCCATAACAATTCCCTGGCTATTTCTTCCCACAATATTTACTTTCCTGGACCCCTGTCTAGCAGGGTGACTGATGTGATCCTCTGGGTAAATTTCCTATCTCCCATCCAATCATCAAGGTTCCTTTTGAAGACGGCCAAGGAGGCGCTTTGCTTGACATGTATGGGCAGTCTATTCCAGAGTATGGGGAGTCTCTGGTCAGGAACCTATCCCTCCAGCATGTTTTGTTCATTATGATGACAAGGTTTTGGTCCGTGGAGCGTGTTGCACTAATGGATTGGGATTTCTTTAAGTGTAGCATGTCCAACAGCTCTGGGTTTGACATGGCCTTGTATGTTAAGCAGAGATTGCCTCTGAGTAGACGATATGCGACAGAGTATAACTGGAGTTTTTTTAGTCGGTCATCTACTTTAGGCATGTGATTCTTTTAGTGAGGTATTTCTGTGGCCTTTCCAGTTGTTGCAGATGTCTTCAGAGGTACATACCAAACGGGGCATTGTACTCTATGATGGGTCTAATGAGGGATGAGTACAGTGGGACAATGACCTCCTTTTTTCTGGATGAAAAGCCCTTAGTGATGAGGTGTGCCACATAGAAGGATTTCCTGACTGTTGTGGTAATGTGGTTATCGAAGGTGAGATGACTGTCCAGCTCTGTTCCTAAGTCTCTTATCACACTTTTGGTGTTTAGCGTACTGCCACCTATGTGGCAATTCATGGGTATATGGTTTTTCCCAAAGGGGATAACTATACACTTCTTGGCATTGAGCTTGAGCCCATGGCTCTGGCACCAAGCATCTGTTACTGTAAGGCCCTTTTGTAGAATATCCATATCATTTGGGGATTCAATAATGGCTCCCGGTTTGCAGTCATTTGCGAACTTTCTTAGCCAGAGTCCCTTAGTGTTGGCCTGTACTTCAGAGAAGTAGATGCCAAACAACAGCGGTCCCAGGACTGAACCCTGAGGTACTCCACTAGTCACTTGTCTGGAGCTG
The DNA here is from genome assembly GCF_019279795.1 of Protopterus annectens. Lineage (NCBI taxonomy): Eukaryota > Metazoa > Chordata > Ceratodontiformes > Protopteridae > Protopterus > Protopterus annectens. The sequence continues at coordinate 911,668,261 of NC_056727.1, read as the reverse complement.
GATTTGGAGTCAGCTGCTTTTACAGTGTGGGTTCTGTCAGTAAGCCAGTTGGCAACCCATCAAGTGATGTAGGGATTTATGCCCAACTTAGTAAGTTTATCTATGATTCCAGAGTGGGGGATGGTGTTGAAGGCCTTGGCAAGGTCCAGATAGGCTGTATGGACTGCCTTACCCTCGTTCATGGCTCTGGAGACTGATTCGAAGAAATTAGTCAGGTTCAGGAGACATGATCGACCCTTCATGAACCCAAACTGGGTGGGGCCAGTGTTTGAAGGTTGCCAGTTTCTTTGTTCATAAGTTCCATGACAATATGTTCCATGGCCTTACAGATCAGGCTCGTCAGACTGATGGGATGGTAGTTCCCAAGATCCAAGGTGGATCCCCCTTGTGGAGTGGGATAACTGTAGCTGTGCGCCACTCAGTGGGCATGAAGCCAG
>NC_056727.1:911595324-911662824 GCF_019279795.1 Protopterus annectens | reverse complement strand
TTTAATTATTGTATAAAAAGCGCTAACAATTTGGAGGACTAAATCTCTGACTTGTCAATGAGCTGCTTCCTGTGCCAATGGTGTAGGGTTTGAATCTTGGGTTTGAAGGTTGGTATAATGGTTAAGGTGTTTGCCTCACCATCACAAGGTAAAGTGTTTCAATCTCACCTTTGAAAGGGAAATTGTCGAGGCTTACAATTGGTTTGCAATGGCAGTTACCCTAGTATTTACCTATGAACCCGTAAGGTTGGGGATTGGTACAATGGTTAAGGTGTTTAAGATGCAAGGTACAGGGTTTGATTCTCAGCTTTGAAAAGGAACTTGGCTAGGCTTAAAATGGTCCACAAGTGCAGCAAGCCTAGTACTTACCTATGAAGTGCAATTGCCATTTCAATTTTTAACAACAGGAGGACACCACCAAACTTGTTAGTGCAGAGCACGACAAAGGATAAAATTGTAAGAAAAAATCATGTTCCTGTTTCTTTCTCAGTAGCGAACCCACTTCTGTTTCATCTGCTTACTCTTTGATAAATTGGAAAATGTTTACAGCAAAAGTTTGCATTCATCTGAGGTCAGAACTGGAATGGAAAATATAGAGCTATGACCTTCAAGAATCTCTTCCAGTAGCGGGGAAGAGTAGAGTCTGTGTAACCCTTTTGTCATAACAGCTCATAACACATTGACAGGATATTTGTTTCAAGACTGCTATCTAGGAAATACTTATTTGCTTTACTGTAGTCAATAAAGCTTGCACTATCCAAACTATTCCAAGAGGTCAGTGTTCTGGTCATGCAAATGTCTTTACTGCAGTCTGAGGCAAATGCCATGGTGCCACCTGTTCCCTTCTGACTGTCTAATATTGCTTTTTGAAAAAAAAAATACACATTTATTTATTTATTTGAATGTTTTTACTGGAGTAGAGAACTGGTCAATTTCGACTTATTTCTCAGCTCAGCTACTAGGCAAAATATAAAGTAGTTACTTTCTGTCTTCCTGCACCTCCATTTCAGAATCCAGAATTGCATTTTCAAAAATGAGTCCAGACTTGTAAGTGTTAGCTTTCTTTAAGGACTGTACATGACATGGGAACTGCACTCTGCTGATTTGTGAACTCTGTGACTTAACTGTTTCATTGTTTCTGAGTGTATGTTATACTTGGCATCTGCACAGTGAATGGTTTATTCTTATGAAGCCCTAAACTGCTTCAAAAGTGTGCTTTAATTTTCCAAATCTTCTTTCTGTGTGTATCCATGGGAGACAATTGTCAACACTGTGTGTGAGGCAGGCTAGTCATATTTTGTCTATGAGCATATTGATGAGTTGGCTGAAAGTATACATTTATAAATCTTTGCTTTTCTATGCTCTGATTCTTCAAGTTGAGTTATGTTTTATACATTTCAAGGGCATTACTACAGTAGGAAGTATCTGTCCATTTATTTTATGGGGGTTGGGGGTTGCTGTTCTGCCAGTGCCTCTTTTTCTTGACTTGCAGTGGCCTCAGAGTTGATTATAAATGAGGAGGCACACCTGCTTGGAGATGGGGTGGCTTTGCTACTCACAAGAAGTTTTTTTTTTTACATCTTTTATTATCATTACTATTTATTTTCAGACAGACTGTGTTTTCTACATTTAGTGTGTAAAATGGATTTGACTTCTAGTAATTTTTGTCTTATAGAGTTTACTTTTAATTGCTGCATGTTTGAAACATTAACTTAGCTCTGTCTCCCAGTAAATGATATGAAGAAAATATACACCTGCCCTGGCTGAGCTAAACCTGTGGAGCTAGGTCATCTGAATACCTTAGCTTCTACAGTCATGTTAGGGATTCATCTTGTCCTGCACATTTCATCGCAGGCACTGCAAGTGTCTTGTATCACATCTGTTGTACAGAATGACATTACAATACACACCTCTGTTGAAGGATTTGCATATTGTGGAATTTTCATCTGCAGGTGTTCAACAACCCATACTCTTGAGTCACCGCTTTAGGGTTCTGGCAAACCTTGCTTATACAGCAAGTTGAACAGTACAGTAATCAGTGGCTTTTCTGAATACAGAGTTCTTATTTCTATGTCTGACATATTTGATATATACAACTAGTCAAGTGAGTAGCATGCCAGATCTGTAACTTTGCCTGCATCTATAAGCACAGCATTGAACAGTAAACAAAATCTGCCAAAAGATCTGTATAGTTTATAAAATATTTCCAAATATTATATAGCTCTAACAGAAAATGAAAAGTTATTCAGTCATTTTAAGATTCAGAGTGACAAGATGCTTCTCAGTCTGATGATTCAGTCGTAGGATTATAAAACAATAGACCCGAATCCAGGTCCCGTGACAAAACCAAATGGTTTAAATAAAGACATTCATACAGAAACTGGTCCTGTAAGGTTTTAAGTGTTCAGTACATACATCTTTTATCCTTCTCAGTATCAAGGGAAATAACTCAGGTTCTTTCTTACAAGGTACTTTCGATCGGTTATTCTAATTATCCTTTTAGTGCAACTCCTCTGAAGTTTTTTTTTTTTAATTTAGATAATATCATGTTTTGCAACGTGCTCAGGCAATATGTGAATATTAAATCCTATGATGTCTTCCTGCATATTTGCATATCCCCCCTTCTTTCCCTTTCTTACCACGTTCATTTTTTGTATATTATGTAACTCTGTTTATACCTATGTGGAGCTTTTCTCCCCGGGCCTCTACTGAAAATGGAAATATATCCAGTTAGACTAGCCCGGTTAACAAATGTAAAATAAAAAAAATAAAAAAATAACATTTTAATATTATACTAATGTAATTACGCCATCGATGACACCGATCTAAGAAGTAGCCTATCTGTTATCCTGGTGCAGTACACAAATTAATTGATATTTTCTGTTAAATGATATCCTGTCATCGAACAGAAATCTCTGGGCCTTTTCATGTGTCATTACAGCTAGAATGCTGTTTCCAAGCTTATAGACTGCTCTGTTATAATTCCCAAGTAAGCAGCTTTGAACTCTCTGAGAGTTAACATATCTTTGATTATCTGTCTATGCTTTTGTATGCCTATATGATAATTTCAAATTTGTTTGTTTGTGTCTTTCGGCTTTTCCCGGTTAGGGGTCGCCACAGCGGAACTCCGGTCCGCTAATGATTGGTAGTGGATTTTTATGTACCAGGTTACCAGCCCTGACGCACAACCTTCAACGAAGGCACGCCCCATTCACGTATGCCTTACCACAGAAGACGCTCTAGCTGAGAGGTTTGGTGCAACACCTCTTAAATTCAGGAGCAAATTTATGAACTGGTAGAGTTTGTTTGTGTCTTTCGGCTTTTCCCAGTCAGGGGTCACCACAGCGGAACTCCGGTCCACTAATGATTGGTAGTGGATTTTTACATACCGGGTTACCAGCCCTGATGCACAACCTTCAATGAAGGCACACCCCATTCACGTATGCCTCCACACAGAAGACGCTCTAGCTGAGAATCGAACGGGACAATGTCTTGCTATGAGGCGACAATGCTACCGCAGCACCACCACCTCAGTATGAACTGGTAGAGTAATAATGGGAAAATATTCAGTAATTATCATATTTTCTCATGATTCTGTTGTTTATGTGTTTGGAGTACATATAACAGAATATGCTGTAACATGGGATATCTCTCTGAGTGACATAAATTCAGAGATAAAATAGTGCTGCAGAAGACATGGCACAATGACCCCAGTCAGTACTCAAGCTAAAAGGAACAGAATTAAAGGTATGTCAGGTTTTTCTACTGAAATGTAACAACAAGCACACCTGTGGATCCCCCTAGTTAAAGTGAACTGAATGCTGCTAAGGTAGATTGCCCACTAGTATCTTTTGCTGGAAGCCTTACCATTTCTTATCTTTGTTTGCACCCAGAAACTTAACAGCCAGTGCCTCATATATATCACATAAGATAAGCAGTGTTGCTGAGGGATGCTGTATGCTATCCCTTCTATCCCCCCTGAGTCTTTGCTTTAAGTAAGCAAACTCTATCTTCAGACTTTGTGTGCAGTTAATCAGCTGATTAATAATAATCACCCAGATTCAATAAACTCTGTGTAGGTTCTGCGCACAGCCTATAGGGAGTGTTTTTGCATACATGATACTGCTCACCATGCAGCGTCGTGCCATGCATATTAATGATGTGCAGTGTGGGGAGCAAGGTTTCACTGCTCGTACCAGTGTTGCTGGCTGTGAAACTTGTAGTCTAAATGCAGATCATACCTCCCAACCTTTTAGCGCAAGAAATCTGGACAAAGACTAAACTAATGGGGGAACAAAGGGCCAAAAATAGGGACAGATTTACTATAATATTCTGATAACTGTAGAAGGCAGGTAGAATAATAAGATTTATGTTATCATGCATTTTCTGAAGGATATGAAGTATGAAACTGATACATATGTCATTACGTATTGATGTCATTCTTTAGTGATTTTCCAGAAAACCACACATTTTACAAGGAACAGACCAAAAATATGATGAAAATATCTGAACATTCTGCAAAATTCTGGACAGCATTCCCCTTTTTTTGAGGTCAGTGTTTGTGCAATGCGCCTCTTAGCACAAACATGTTTGGCTGCACTCAGATGGTTTGCATGAAGTGCAGCAGCACACAAACTGAAGGAATGGACCACGCAGGTTGCAGACAGGACCCAGACAGCCACAAATATAAATCAGAAGCATTCAATTAATGCTATTGGCCATTGCACAAACATGGTAAGCAGCATTGCTCTGCAATTAACAGTGCAAACTTTACAATAAATACTAACATAGGGCATATTATGTCACTAATCCTGTGGCAACAGGTGTTAAGTGTAGGTGTGGAGTGCAGATGGTCTGGGGTTCTAGTACAGGGTGTGGAAATTTTGTTTTACTGTTGTGAGATTATAGATTGTAGCAATGAAGTGCAACATACACACCTGTTTACTCAACCTGTGGCAATAGCTGTAAGTGTAGGAGAAACATAAACATGGTCCAGTTGACTAACACATTTACACAAGTGCCTGTATACCAAATAATCTTGGAAATGCAGTGCTGGACACTATTGTGCATTGCTTAACATCACGCAAACACAGTGGCTGCCAGTGCGCATCCTCACCTACTGTGTTTGCGTGATGGTTATCAATGCACAACATTTTCAAACATTGCAAAACCAAAATGTGTGCACTGTCAGCAAGTGTGAGACATGCACTTGGTTGGAAAACATCAGGATATAAAATGCAGTTGGGGGGAAATGCTCATTCTACATTGAGCTTCAGCTATAGTAGACATATCTGGTGTTGCTGGTGATGGAGTGCACTTTTGGGTGCAGAGGTGGGGTGTTTACGAGTCCAAAGTCTTTGTTGGACTCCTAGTTAAGGAGCATGAGTCCCAGTTGCTGCAGTGGAACTATTCAGGCTCAGAATACAAGTCTGAAGCCTGAAATAATAATGCCAGGGCTTTGACCAGTGCTATAGGTATTCCCTGCACTGGTAAGTGAGCAAAGGAAACATCACTTTGATGACCTCCAGAGGAGGAAGCGGGATACCCTTGACCATTGGATGAGGGAGTTTAGTACAGGGGACACCTCACAGATGTGTAAATATCAATTTTAGTTTGTAATTGTAAGAGTTAAAAGCTGAATATAGTCAAGACTGGTATTCATAATGGTATTCTGTTCTGTTTGCTTTTTCCACATCTGCTAAGGAGTGAGCCTTGATTGTCAGTTCCCATCCTATGTGTTTAAGGATGTGAGAAGTATGTTTTATGTATGCATCAGAACAGTACTTTTCTAAATAGTAATTTAATAATAATAATAATTTTTATAGTAATTTAATAGCATTAAAAGTTAAGGACCGCTTAGTTGGTATTTAATACAGTTGCATCAAATTGAGCATGCATATCTCAACTGTAAAAGAATGTAGGCATGTCTTAGTCTGTAGCACAAAGCAACAGTTCCATATTCTCAAATAACATGAGCCTGCATATATAAAATGTAAAAGGAAACAATGCATGCAGTAGTCTATAGGACAAAATAACAATTCAGTATTAGAGAATAGTCATCGGTTGTGGGTTCAAGAACCAGACTTGCCAAATATACAGTATTGTTAAATTTTCATCATTATGACAATGTAACTTCAGACCTCTATACAAGTGTCACAAATGGGCTTCTGTAAACTGCAATCAGTATAATTGGAACACACATATGTGCAATATGTGCATTTATCAAGGATTGGTGGCTGCAATCTGTACTATAGTGTGCCTCGGTTATGAACAGGGTAGACTTAAAAGTTGTTGTGTCTTTTGGCTTTTTCCCGGTTAGGGGTCACCACAGCGAAACTTCGGTCCGCTAATGATTGGCAGTAGATTTTTACATGCCGAGTTGCCGGCCCTGACACACAACCTTCAACGCAAGGTATGCCCATTCACGCATGTCTCCACACAGAAGACGCTCTAGCAGAGAATCGAACAGGACAACATCTTACTGTGAGGTGACAATGCTACCGCAGCACCATCACCGTAGTAACAGGGTAGTCTTAAAAGTAATGAAGAAATTTGTTAGGAGTTTATAGTGTTAAAAAAAGATAACAGAATAGAGTCAAATAATAGTATCAATGCTTATCGTCTCTCTCTCTCTTTTTTTTTTTAAATTTTTTAAATTTTTTTTGCTTTTTCCCACAGCACAGTGAGATAGGTCTGTCCCAAGGGATCCTCCTGCCCTCACTCCACCGACTACAGCATCACTGCCCTGCACATCTGGTGCATATCCTGGAAGCACCCCTCTGCTGACTCTGCACTACCTGACCCCTCAGGTAGATCCACTCCAGAGGATAAGCCTATGTCTCCCTCTGGGAGCAGTGGCATAGGTGGTGACTTTATCACCTGAGAGGAACTGCCAGGGATGGTGCATAGGATTGTGTGCCTCACTGTGGGTGCACAACTACACTGGACAGAGCATCTGCTCTCCATCCTCATTCTGAGTGCACATAGAAGATGGGCACTGCAGCCAGCAGTGCAGTAAGGTGACAGTGATGGCAGTCCACTGGGTGAGAACTAGATTCTCACTGTCAACCAGCTTGATGTGCTTGGGACCTAGATTTTCCACCCTCTCCCCAACCATGGTGTTCACCCACCTCTTGTGTCCTTCACCATCCCTGTCTCTTGTCTTATTTGTCTTGTCTATTTGCAATTGCTTCCTCACCTGCCCAGCTTACTTCACCCAGACATTCACACATTCCTTCCCCAACATTACTCTCTTTCTAAAAAAAAAAAAAAAAGGGTACCTGTCCCACAAAAAATTGTCTCATTCATAGCTCTCCATTTTGCACACGTGTTCATGACACACTTGATTGGGTCCACTTGGCTATACAACATGATTGTGTTGTGGTCACCCTTCTCTCTGGAGGTGACAGTCCAAATTCAGCTAATATTCTGCATATATGTCCATGTTTTATTCTTCCCAGTTCACTACTTTCCTGTTTTCCCCATTTCTTTTCTTTAAAGAATTATTGCATGTGACTTCTAGTTCATCTACCAGCCGATCCACTTTCTGCTTTTGTGAATATGAATGACTCAGGATATCTGTTATGTTCATATGACAACTTGAATTACTATATAATCCACTTTCAGTTCACATTTCTGCAAATGTAAATACATACTGTACACCCTTATCTGCTGACTGCTTTTTTTTAAAAAAATACTTTGAAATGGCTTATGGTTGGTCTCAGCTTTAAATTTTCTTCTTTAACTAAGTAGATTAAGATAATACATATTAGCATGTTTCATAGAGTTACATTTACATTTTATTTTGTAGCATATTAATTAAATAGCAGTATTTATTTCTGCGGCATTTCTCTGTATAGAAAGATTGGTCTGAGTTGGCAGCATTCACTGCTATGACTGGCACCACCATATTGATTTGGCTGAGGTTAATACCTTCTCAGAGATTCAAAGCTGACCTTTCATACTAAAATATGAGATTACTTAGGATTAAACAGACCCTCAAGTAATTCAAAGGACCTGTTTGCATTTCAGTCCAAAATAAAGATCTAGTATTACTATATTTTAGTTATTTCTACTGTTGTATGGTATATTAAGGCATTTCATATGCATCTCTGTTTTCTGCAAAATTTAGAGTTAGAAAACATTTTATTTCCTAGAATATCAGAAATGACGTTCGGTACTAAAATATGAGATTACTTTCTACGTATGACCAAATAATACAGACTTAACCCTCTGTGCCTAACTTACAATACTGTCAGTTTGCTTTAATCATTGTTCTGTTTTCATTATGTATATGAAATGCCTTAGTATAAGATAGAAGAGTTGAAATTGCTAAAATATGTGTGTTTGATCATGTGTAGATGGGTCATGTATAGAGGGGTTAGTCTATGTGTAGTCATGTGCAGGGGATGTTATTTTACATTTTGTAATGTGTAGTGGGATTATCTATGTGTGACCATGAGCAAAAGGACAAGGCTGCATTGGGTCATTTGTAGGGTGGTTAGTTTCCATTTGGTCAGGCAGCTGTTGTGGAAGGTGTTAGAGGGTATGACTGGTGCTCTAGAAGATGCAGTGGTCAGTTGATGCAGGTCTGTGTGATTGTCAGCAATCATTTAACAACATCACTATTTCAATGATTTATAATACTGCTGGCTGTGTAGGTATTAGCAACTGTAGCAAGGAGCTAGTACAATTTCTGTAAGAGGGATAGGAAAGTGCAATTATGAAGCAATTTTTGGTTCTCATTTTCAGGGTATTACTCATGTGTGATACTTGTATAAGAACTTGTAAAAGAACCTTTTTATCCATGTTAAACTATTGGATTATTACTATTACTGTTTGCTATTTGGTACTAGAATCTTTTCACAACATGAAGGATCTGGGAAAGATATTAGAAATTAGTACACACACACACACACACACACACACACACACACACACACACGCACACACACACACGCACACACGCACGCACGCACGCACGCACGCACACACACACACACACACACACACACACACACACACATACACACACACCACACTCGATAAGCTGAACAGTTTGAAGACAGAGGTTAGTACCCCATAGCACTCATAACATGCATATTGTGTTCATTTTGGCAAATTGTCTAACTTCCTTTCCATTTCCGGGCACACGTGAAAATAACTTTTGTCCTAATATGTTTTTTTCTTGTCAAGCTTTCAGACTTGCCATATCAATGCAGAAATGTATTTATTTCCATGATTAAGGGCTATTTTACATAGACAAGTCTACTGTCATTAGGTTCTTGCAGACAGTTATTGCATCTGTAGCCTTTAAATGATTACTGAGATTAGATGTCTTTTCATTGGAGATCAGTGAGTTGTTTCTTGGCATGTATAGTGGGTAACAAGCGTTTATATCATGTTATCGAAAGATGAAAATAGCAAACGCTATTTCATCGAACCTAAAATATCTAAACCACATAATATCCAAAATTCAGAACAGCAAATGTTTTCCTTGGGAAAAAATTTGCTATTCCGAAACACATACACACAACACAAGCACACCTAAAAAACATCAATACACACAGATACACTTATAATCCTACAACTAACCCTACACTAAACTATACATACACTACTATCTATCCACTTACCTTAACCCAAACCCTAACCCTAAGGTCCGTCACTATCGAACACTCACTTAACCCGCGCCCTAACCCTAACTCACTTAACACGCCCCTAAACCTGATTCACCTAACCTGCGCCCTAACCCTAACCCTAACTCACCTAACCCGTGCCCTAATCCTAACAACCACACAATTGCACACTTACCTGAACCCGACCTGTAAATCTCCACCACTGCACTGAAAATAATGAAGCCACAGAACCGGCCAACTGAATTCTTTCCCTAGGAAAGAATTCGGTGTTCTGCAGCTTCGCTATTTTTAGCGTTAGATTAAAATGGGTCGATATTAGAACATTCAAAGTTTTAAAATTTCGATGTTCTGATATAGACCCGGTAACAATACCCAGTCATTAAACAGAAAGGGGCAGAGTATTTATTTATGATGTGCCTGTGAAGAGGGCTTACATCTGCATTTATGCTTTGACTTGGAAAATGGTGCTATATGATGAGTAAAGAGATGTGTAACTGCAAAGGAGAAGTGCCGAATGAGAAGCAGTTTCAGTATGTGAAGCAAATTTCCAAATAGATTTTCTATCCACTATCACATTGTTTGATAAATGTCTAAACATGACCAAGATTCATTTTAATGGCGTTTCTTCATGCCAATCTATTTTTTTTTTTACTGCCTTCATAAAAGTTATTTTTGGAAATGTTTTATTAGATTCATTTACTGTCATGTTGCAGCATGGAACATCCTGTCTTAAAGAAGAAGAAAAAAATCACCCTTGAGAACCAAGAATTGACCTCAGAAAAATTTACTTTGTAAAGGTACGGTAGAGATGCTGAGCTGAGCATGACAGTTCCAACACAGCTTGAATGAGATCTTCCTTTGCTCAAATCAAACAGCTCACTCCTGCATGCAGCTTGGTTATAGTGTTTTATTTCAGAGCACATTTCTAGAAGTTGTAAGCACAGAAGGGTCTTTGATTTACTTCACTAATTTTATCTCTGACTAAATGTAAAAGACAGGAGTACTTATAAACAAATAACACAAATTACTGTACCCTTTCTCATGTTACAAATGCACTCTTATTTATTAATAGCTGTGCTTTAAAACAGGTTTAACTCTCGCAGTCCTTTCTCCTAATTAAATGATCATTTCATTTTCTCAGACTGCATTGGAGTCTGCAGATCCTTAATGATCAAAGGAAAAAGTTTTATCATGCTTTGTTCATTGTGTAAATTAATCTCTTTGAGCTTATTGTGAAACAAAGTTTGCATTTGTTTCCTTATGAATTTCTTAGATCTGATTTAAACACATTCTGGCAGTATGAATTATAGCTGGGGCTTGGTCCCATGTGCTGCATGTCAGCTCAGTGGAATTGTTTCTGCTTGACATTCTGTGAAAGCCTCTAAGATGGCACAGTGACGCAACAGATAGCATTGTTACCACACATCAAGAGGTTCTCTGGTTTGATTCAAGGCTGGGGTGCCTTCTGTGTGAAGTCTGTATTTTCTCCCTGTATTCTTGTGGGTTTCCTCTGGGTGCTGTAGTTTCTTCCCACTTTCCAAAGACATGCAGTAGGTGGACTGGATACTCTAAATTGGCCATAGGTGTGAGTATGTGGTATGGAAGAACAGCCATGGCAGGCTAGCCACCCAGCAGTGTGAACCTTGGCTCTAGATGAATGTCACTTTTTAGTGAAACCCCTACCCCATGTGTAAAAATGGGAAAAATGGGTTGTGAATGGATGGCAGGATTCTGTGAAAGCCTCTATGGTTATATCAGAAACTTTCTGATCTGGACAGTCTCCATCTAGCATTGCCACTGCTGCAGTAGCCCTTAGGTTAAATAGGTTGTTTCCCATCTAAGAAACTATGACCAACTACCTTCCAAAAGTTCTGTCCCACAACGTTCACTCTGATGGCTTATTGGCTAATTCCCAGGAGGGAAATCAGCAGCCAGAATGAAGCTTTCGTCAATACTTTCTTGCTATTTCGAGAAGAATCATCTCTTTGGCTTCACAGGAGCAACAATCCTATAAGAGCTTCATTTCTGCCAGATAAGTTCCTGTTGGGGAATCCCTCCTGTTAGTAATTATTGCTCTTTTTAGAAAAAAGAAATTTATTTGCTTTTGACTAAAAGCAGTATTTCCCCTTTAAGGTACCTGGCACTTTTTTCATAATATTGGAATTTTTCTGTCAGGGACCAATATTTTTGGCTTAAAGTGTTTATTATGGCATTTGGGGTTAATTTTATGAACAACTGTATACTACTTCAGCAAACTTTGAATTCTGTGGGACAGAAAAGGTTACAGATGAATGGGCTGGAAATTGTGTGCCAGTGTAATGCTCAGTTTGTGACATCCTACCTACCACTTAATAATTTAGTAATTTAATGCAGTAATGGTTATGAAGGTTAATAGGGAATACAGGGACAAGTTCTATGTATAGGTGTCACCTAATAGCACATGGGAAAAACAATGCCCTAATATATAAATGTGGCCAACAGCCAAAATAGTCAGTAAACTATGTGAAAAGCATTTATACTTTACTGATTTACAGAGAGTTAGTAACTACAACAATGTTTTCAATCATTTATCTATGTATCTATATAGATACATAAATATATGAGTGTGTGTGTGTGTGTGTGTGTGTGTGTGTGTGTGTGTGTGTGTGTGTGTATGTGTGTGTGTGTGTGTGTGTGTGTGTGTGTGTGTGTGTGTGTGTGTGTGTGTGTGTGTGTGTGTGTGTGTGTGTGTGTGTGTGTGTGTGTGTGTGTGTGTGTGTGTGTGTGTGTCTAGCACATCTGATGCAGATATACACAGAGATATAAAAATAATGTTTTGGAGAGAATAACATATATTTTTTATTTATTATTTGCATTTATTAACCTGGATAGTTTGACTGAGCTCAGAAGAACCATTAGTATAAATACAACCTCAAGTCTCTCTTAAAAAGAGGCTACTAACCAGGTAAGACTAACCTAGTCAACAAAGGATATATAAAATAAAAATAAAAAGAACTTATTAGTGCAGTCCTGGGGAGAAAAGCTCTAGAAGAAGAACATTACAAAATAAAATGTAAAAAAAACAGAAATTAATGCAAAAAATTGCAAGTGGGTATATTGTTAATGTAGGTAACACACTATTTTCTTCAATAAAGAGTGTGAATAGAGTATGCTGATTAATTTGCAAAATGATAGTGAGTAAAACAATAATGTTTAGTATATACATAATTATGTTTTCTTGTTGTAACATTTTAGTGTGTTTATCTTCATTAGTTATACAAATAGCAAGGATTGCAGATACTGTGGCTTAGATGATAGCACATATAAGCATAAAAGCATGAGTGACTGAAAAAACTTGTAAATTACAAAAATAAATCTGGAAGTAGCTCTTGTTACCAGCATTTCTCCCTTATGTAAGATTCTAAAGAAAACTATTTACAATCAAAGTTTAGAATACATTCAGAAGTACATTATAACAGACAAACAGCTTGTTTTCCCCCCATACTGCAGCACTGTCACAGCTATCTACACACTAACAGTCCTGATCTACGTCAATATGGATAAAGGGCTTACTAACAGGAGTTATAACTTTGGCTCTAAACAAGGCATTCAACAATGTAGATCACAGATTATACTACTTCAGCTTTGTCAGTGTGGTTTCTCAAAGGAGTCATACAGTGGTTCACTGACTGTTTAGCTGATTGTATGTTCATTGACTGCCATGACACATACATTAACCGTCCTCTCCTGTTTTTACTGTGCCATTATGATTTCCCCTAAGCTTAACCTCAGACAAAGCATATTCGTTATGCCGATGTTATAGTAATTAGAGTCTACAAATCCTCAAAATCACTTTCTTAATTACTAAAAAAATAGATTTCAGTTTAGATACTGCGGTGGTGGTGCTGCGGTAGCGTTGTTGTTTCACAGTAAGACGTTGTCCTGTTCGATTCTCAGCTAGAGCGCCTTCTGTGTGGAGACATGCGTGAATGGGCGTACCTTCATTGAATGTTGTGCATCAGAGCTGGCAACTCTGCACGTAAAAATCTACTGCCAATCATTAGCGGACCGGAGTTCCGCTGTGGCAACCACTAACTGGGAAAAGCCGAAAGACACAACAACAACAACATGGAATTAAAATACAGATAATGAGCTAACTATTTACTAAAAAGGTTTACTAAATGCTTTTTGGTACACCTCAAGAGCTAGACTTATCATAACACTTAATCAAAGACTAATCTCAAACCCTGCTTCCTCCATACAACTAGTTTAGATCTAAATCTCCTCTTTCATTAACATATTGAAAGTCTCTTAAATAAAGCTATAGTCCAGCTACACATTTGTCAGTAAATTGCCTATTTGCTAATTGCTAAGTCTAGGACAGCTACAGCCATAAACATGTTATTCCCAGACTAGACAACAGGCACCAGTCATAGCCCTACTATCTTACTATCACACTTCTAGTCATCAACAAACCAAAACAAATTTCTTAAATTCAGTAATCTATTCCACAAAAGAGAACATCACTGTGTGACTATTTAAAACAATATCTATTTAAAACAAAACGGCCTCCAGTATCAGCAAATGCAAATTGCTTTTAATTTCTCTAACCTTTAAAGTATTTACTGAAAACTATTGCACACCATTGTAACAAAAACTTTAAGAAATACTGCTATTGCCTTAGAAACCAATATGGCACAGAGCTTCAAATGCCTTATTTTGGCTTGGCCTTAGGTGAAAGTATCTTTTCTAAAATTACTTCTTCTTGTTTAAACCTCATCCTATCCCATCCATTAGAAAAAAACATAAACAATCTGTTTGTTTTCATAAACACCTATCTCTCAGAAAAGAAAAAAAAACAAATGTGTATTTTTTTTATTTACTCAGAGCTAAAAGTTTTTTTAAATCCTGATCCTAGCTGAGCATCTCTCTCTCATCTTTTTTTTTTTTAATATTATAATTATTATTATCATGGAAATACTGTATTTAAAGCCCTTTACTATCTATAGCCTTACTAAACATAATCCCCACAATGTAAACTTATCCTGTTAGAAAAGACCTCTAAATACCTCTCCCTCCAAAACTAATGTTAATATTTTGTATATCCTTACATAAATTTATTGAGTAGTTAATAGTCCAAGTTATTTCTAATAGCTGTTATTAAAACATTTTTATAGGTTAGAATGATTTATTGACATTTAATTATTGGGAAAATCCAACTAGTTAGGAGCGCATTTTCAGTGAATGCATAGGGAGAAAAGCTCCAAAGTATTACAAAACATTTTGAGAACAAAAATTTTACAATCTTCATAAATAATCCAAAAACCGTATAGTTTAAATAATTATGCCAAATTAGATATAATATGAAAAAATGGTTAAGAATAGATACCAGTTATATGACTATGATGTAATATTTAGAAAAATTTTTGCTAGTCTATAGAGAAATTAAAGGTAAGCTAGTATAATACAAACTGGAATTGCAATACGAAGTGAGGGAAAAGCAAGTTTATGGTATATTTAGAGAGAAAACTGGGGACAGAAAATTATAAAAGTAAGAAAATGAGTGAAGAAGGGAGAGTAAGGAGATATAAGGTATGAATAAGTATTTGCTCATGTTTAGGGATATAGTTTATCCTGGTAAGAACAGAGTCAGTTTTTGGCTAGGAAGTCCTTCAGAATGGTTTTGAAGCATGGGGGAGGGTATTGACCTGATGGATACAGATTAGGAGTTCCAGACCTTAGCAGCATGGTACAAGTATAGACAATGCCTAATAGATTTGAAAGATTTGTGGACAGACAGGAGTTTTTGGTCATTGGATCAAAATGACCAACTAGGAACATAGTTGTGTAGAAGGTTAATTAGTGCTGGACAAGCACATGGATGTTGGATAATTTTATAGGTGGTAAGAAGTTGTGTATATGGGGTACCTATCAAATGACTGAATGGACAGATTGTCGAAAGATATATGATCAAAACCATATGATTGAAAATTCAAGTCTGTGGAACTGTTCAGAATGAGAGAACATTACAGTAGGGTCAGGAAATTTGCCCTTTTCCCCACTATAATGTGATCTCTGAGTTGGTGTAAGTAATTAGTAGGGGGTGTGAGAGGTGCAGGCGGGCTTGACCCCCTGCAAAAGCATTTTATTCTGTTGTACATGGGTGTTGTTTTTGTTTGGATTTTTTTTTTTCTATGGACTGAATTTTTGATCATATGGTTTTGATCATATGGTTTTGATCATATGACTTTCAACAATGTGTCCATTTGATGTTTTGTCATAGATCCATGTATATGTTAGTTGATGGGGTAGTTCTAACCAATTTAGGCTTTTTATTGCTATACAGTAGTGGGTTCTGAAAGGGGTATTTACTGCAAATTTAGCAATTTTGTTATAGCATTGTTCAAGTTTTGATTTTTGTGATACCTGGAGGTTAGTAAGGATGGAAAAAGTGTGGGTAGGAGATAAGTAGTGGCAAGTATAATTTTAGTTGCGTTGGTGAGAAAGTTTTTGCCTCTGTAAATCATCCCCTGCTTTTGATTACATTTTCTTATGCAATTTTTGTATATACAGGTCAAATATAAGATTATCATCCACTATCATCCCTAATAATTTGCTAAATGAAGTGACTTCAGTGGTTGTATTATGAAGAGAAAGGACTTTAAATGTTATTGGGGAAAAGTTGTAGTTAAGTATTTTAGGGTTGAGTATATACCTGTTTTGCTTTTCTTTCTGACTGTATCATTTTGTCAAACTTGCTGTCAAATATGTTTCATTTTTAGCTTTAACATTGCTTTCATAGTTTTGATAATCTATATTATACTACTGATTATTTCTGATGTTTTAGTCCTTTTTTCATTACTTCTATCTGTATCTGGTTTGCGTATCACCTGTTCTGTTTCTCTCTCTCTCTCTCTATATATATATATATATATATATATATATATATATATGGGTCCACTTCACATGACTGAAAGCTCAAAATACTGAAATTCATTTGACTGAGTCCACAATCCAAAATGCTCAAAATACTGAAAAGTCTTTTGACTTACTTTCAGAATACTGAAAGCTTACAATGCTGAATTGCAAAATACAAACTGTTAAGCCATAGACATGACGTCTGTTTCCCTTCACCTGTGAATTGCTTAACATAATAAAAAATGCACTGATCCATGAATACCAAATATTTAATCACAAATAACATTAACATTCACAAAACCTAGGTTCACAATACCAAATAAACCCTGCAAAGATCACCAACAATTCTTCTCACCAAATGAAAACTATAAAAGAAAAAAATGCACACTTAACACCAATGACTAACTCTTTTCAAAATTAAAAGCTACTTACACCTTATTAACAGACACTGGATAATATAAAACCAAACTAGGTGGGGGGCTATGCCCCCACCCCCCAAACTATATATATATATATATATATATATATATATACTAACTCTGGGATTGCACTACAATGAGGAAAGGGGCATATACCCTATATGTACCTACACTGCCATTTGGTATTTTGCAATTCAGCACTGTACGTTTTCAGTATTCTGAAAGTCAGTTAAATGAGTTTTCAGTATTTTGAAAGTTTGGGATTGTAGACTCAGTCAAATGAATTTCATTTTGAGCTTTCAGTCATGTAAAGTGGACCCATATTTATGTGTGTGTGTGTGTGTGTGTGTGTGTGTGTGTGTGTGTGTGTGTGTGTGTGTGTGTGTGTGTGTGTGTGTGTATATATATATATATATATATATATATATATATATATATATATATATAGTTTACTATTAATATCTCAAAATTCACAATAAAAATGGTACTAAATACCAAAGTCATTAAACAAATCTACAACTACCCAAACGGCCCTATTATCGAAAAACAGCCTTTAATGCCAAAAATGTCGACAATGACATTTTACGACATTAACAACAATGCCACCCTTACCTCAACTCCCTAATCCCTACACCTAACTTCCCATGTATGCAGGGGGCAAGCCCCTCTGCACCCCCCCAACTTATTATTCCAACTCTGAGATCGCACTACAGTGAGGAAAGGAATGTATTTCCCTAACAGCACTGTACTGCAATCCCTTTACATGAGCGAACGTTATATTTGTGAATGCACAGTCCATTCGCAATTATACCGTTCACTCATGTAACCTGCCAAAATATGAAGTATTTGAACAACTGTTGCTCGAATACTTCATAGCTGTGCAATTGCACAGCAACATTTCAATAGTAAACATATATATATATATATATATATATATATATATATATATATATATATACATACACAGCATGTTTATATTATGTTCCTGATATATTTCATGCAATAATTTCATCACTGAGAGAGGGATGCTGGTTTCTGTAAATATGTGAAATGCTTTGTATGGTTCAGACATGTTGTCAAATGCCTTTATTATCTGTTACTGTTGTTCTGTTTTGCTCAGAATGTCATGGTTATTTTTTTAGACTTCTCCTTTCAGTGGTTCATAGGTTCATAGGTTCATAGATTAGTACTAAACTAACTGCCCTTGTGAGCCATTTTAAGCTTCAATTAATTATTGTGAGACTCAAACCTTGCCTTGTGTGTTGTGTTTGTACAAACCCTTACCCCCACTCTCTCTCCCACTGCTGTTAGCCTAGAACTGGTCACACAATTGGGGTACTTGAATGAGAAGGGTGAGAGCCTTTCTGCCACCTGGTCATCTTTTAGGCTTCCAATTGATCCTATTAACAAATGCTACACAGTCACCAAAGACACTGGTTCTCCCAATGCAAGAAGGGAAAATGACAGCAGAAACCTAGACAATAATCATCCAGTGATGTAGTTTTAGCAGGATCCTTGATTCTCAGTGAATTCATCGAAAAAGAGATTTCTCCAGCTGAGAAGGCTACCAAAAGTTTTGACTCCTCACCTGACAAATGCCCAGAGAAAGAGGTGGCTGAGGGAATATTTCTTCTCTACAGTAGTTTACCCTCCCTACAGACCAATGAGTAAGGGGATAGCTCATGGGATGCATCCTGTATTTTTGTGTTTTTCTCCCCGCCAACCTTACCATCCAGACACCTGCAGATCCCATGTTCTTTGTATGGAGAACCTTCATCTCTTCAAAATGGTCACCCAGCCATATTCCACCAGACCAACAGGGTAAGTTACACATGGCCACCATTATAGGCTATTCTTCTCTCTTATGCAGATGGCACTGGATGTGCTTTATGGATCCTTAAGACACTTACTCACACATCAGAATCAGGATGTTGTAGCCTACAGATTCCACAGTTCTACTTTAGCTGAGATAATTTGCTGCTTGTACACTCTGCCATTTGGTCATTCTGCTTCTGCAAAGTGTTTATGAAGTGAATGCACATTATTGTGGTATGCCTGAGAACAATATGTCATCAGGTTTCTACAAATGTAAATGGCTGGATGCCCATTATACTATCCCATGAGGAACTGCTTGTAGTGCAGTTCAAAACAATTGGCATAGTCATCAGTTTCACAAATCACAGGAAGTTTCTGAGCTCACCAGTGGGAGGGGGGGAACTTGAACTATCTGTAGCTCTTTTCAAGTTCCTGTATAAAATCCGCCTCAGGGCGTTTTTTTTTTTTTTTTTTTTTTCGCAGCGGCAGCAGTTAGCAGTTATACAGGTGTAAACTAAACTATTTCTGGCTCCGCCAGTCTGCTCTTCAATTTTTTCCCTTAAAGCTCTCTCTCAGTCTGCTTGTATATATATAGCACTTGTTTGTTTCTTCTATCCTTAGCAAAGCACTCATAATAAACAACAACTCTACCCTACCTAAAGTACTACAGGCATCCACTACCCCCCCCTGTGAATACCCACTTCCCACAACACACTTATAATATATTGGTATGTGGTGGTAGACCACTAGCATCCTCTCTTGTTCAAGCTGTTTATTCTGGGAATGAAAAGACAATGTTACAATTGTCTCTCATGTACACTCCTCCTTCTCTCTCCCTCCCCTACTTACATACATACTTGTGAGATGCCAAAACCAGTCACACATAAAACCACCACTAATGCAAAAACCACACATAAACACAAAAGACACACGGGAGGGCTCTTATAAAAAAAAACCAACAACACACAGCCCAAAGCAGCAGACAACACCAGACCCACACCCCCACCTACAACACCTACAACACATACCTCAAGGTGTGTCACACAACACACACACACACAGCCAGCCCAAAATACTAAGGAGAGGGTAACGTGAGCTGCCCCCATCGAGGGGGGGATCCGCCCGCCACATTACACCGCACACCAGGTCAACCCAAAAAGTACACAATGATGATTCCATCATTGTCCATGTGTGGTGACTGACCTCCTGGCTCCTCCTCCAGGACTACAGAGGAAGAGGACATTGAGATGCCTCTTTGCCCAGACTTGGACAAGCCACGTTGCTTCAGGGATGGATTGCACCTGTGACTTCAACTACCCCAACATAGACCACTATTCTAGCCCTAACCCCCTAGCCCAAAGATTCCTAACTGATCACGTTGGATGTACATATCCCCCACCCCACAAGCAATCCCAACTAAACCAGACCCTCTCCACTAAGGAAAAACGCCGGTTGGTGGACTGACCCAACAAAGAAGGGAAGCTACTGCAGGACAAAGCCAAATCCACAAGGGAAAGGCCCTGATGATCAGCACAAGTAAAAAACTACGCTTCTCTAAAAACATCCTCAACAAGGAAAAACACAGCATCTATGGGACCCGATGGTATCCCGGTTGTGTTCGCGTGAACTTCAAGATGAACTAAACCCCCCTAAGAACTCACTACAGGATATGTACCTGAACACTGGCGCACAGCACAGTGGTCCCCCTCCACAAAGAAATCGATGAGGGCAAGGCTGTCCACACTGCCTACTTGACTTGGCTAAGGCCTTTGACACGATACCACTCGAAACCATAAGGTTAAAATTGCTGGAGCCATGTCAGACTCAAAAAGTCACAAGTGGTGGTCCACACAGGGCCTCAGTCTTGGGTCCACTCCTTCATTTACTTTTTGATGAAAGCAAATATGGAAGGATGGAATTATTAAAGCTGACAGATGACTGCAAACTGCTGCAAACTTGATTAGTTGATTCACCCACACACACACCACATCCTACAGAAAGGTGAAAGAAGAAACTGGAACTGGACAACTGGCCTCACCTCAAACTTAAAAAAAAAAAATGTATATTTGGGAAAAAAACAAAAAACCAAAAATTATCAACCACAAAATAATCACAATACGGTACTTAAAGAATCAGAGACCTGGGACTCAAGTCGTGGGACTCAAGTCTTTCTGTGACCTCTTCTTTGACAAAGTGGTCAGCAAAAGTGCCAGGTCAGAAAGACATTCTACCCATCCATCTCTCATCATCCAGATCAAAGGAGGTCATCCTCCCTATATCCCTGTCCCTTGTCAGGCCCATGATTGAATATAATGCGGATGTATCTCACCCGCACATGCAGCAACTGGAGAGACCCCAAGTACTACCTCACCAAGAGGATCATCAGGTCTCAAACATGTGCCTTATCCAGAGATTAGAAAAAGAAGCTCCTCTATTCAGTATAGCATCCCGCCTGCTCAGAGGTTGTGCCTAACATACAGGGCCATGTAAAATCCAAATCCACCAGAACCACACGAGCTAAAGATTTCAAATCGCAAGTTTACCCCCGAAATCCTCAGTGTCTACTAGAGAGGCGCAACTATATAGTATGGGGTGGGTGTAAGCATCACTCACTGTTGGCTAGGCTTAAAACCCCCCCCGCAGATAGCCACACCTCATTCCAACAGTCACTAAACTTTAAAGGCTGCTGTTTAGACACAGTCTAGGCTTTCTCCTTCTCCACCGAATGTTAAGCATATTATTCTTAGTGATGATCACAACCAGTTAAGCAACTGTCAAATTATCCTTATGAGAGTGCAAGGTCACTTACAGCCACCATTCCCATGATGCCTCATACCCAGTGAAACAGGAGAATATTGCACTGGGCACTGAAGTCTCAATAGTCTTGAGAAAGTGTCTCTCTTGCTGACATTGCCTTTCTTCCCAAGTCTTATCAAGGAGAATTCTGTTATGGAACTACTCCCAAGAATTATCTGCTGCTGGACTCATCTTCCATCACAAAAGACTATAATCATCACTAACATTTTTAATTTGCTATGGAGAGCTCATTCCAACATCCACTCAGTCAAAAACATATGACTCAGTCTGTCACATCATTTAGCTGGAACTATGGTTAGTCAGGCTGGGCCCACAACAGCGCTTTACTTTTTCTTAAAGAATAAACTCTTGATCGTCAGACAATGTCAGCAGTATGGTACATTAAAAAGTAGGAGAACATGAGCTGTCACACCATATACAGAGAGGCTATGCTTCTGTGTAAATGGGTGCTAGACCATAACTCCTCTCCCTCTGCAGTCCATATTCAGACACAGAAAGCACATTGGTGGATTGACTCAGCAGAGACTCTCTGAGTCCTCACACATGGTTGCTATCACCTAGGAAAATTCAAAGATCATAAACATGTAAGGTTATCCTGTAATAGGTCTGTTTGGATTCTTCATACATGAACATTACAAAGAATTATCTCGTCTTCTTTCCAAGAGACAAGCAGTTGGAGCAGGGAGCTAAGGCTGTAAACTGTAGTTTCTGTGGGGAAGGGTTTGATTCCCTTAGATCTCATTTATTTTTGAGCAAGTGCCTTAACTAGACATTGTTTACAGGTTGCCCCTTAAAATGGATTGTCTGCCTACCTTGTTAACAAATGGGTATTATTATTAAGCCACAGATGTATTAATGCACCAGTGGTTAGGATGGACTCCTTAAGTTTGTGTTCTGATACTATGAGTAGGGCTTGCCTTAGGTGAAATGGTACCTTAGTCAAAGGGTTCAATGGTGTCTCCCCACTGACCAGTGATTTTCCCTCCCCCAAAACACACACCAGTGCCTCCCCCACCATCACAGACTTTCCATATCATTCAGGTTAATTTTTTCTTCTTTTCTAATAGTTTGTCTTACTCTTTCAACTTTTTCCTGCATCTTTTCCAAACACTCTAACTGGACCAGACTGCACTGTAATAATGTGGACTAAATAAGTGAATTAAGCCAGGGTTCTGTGAGCCACTAGGGTCACAGAAGAGATGGGGGATCTAGATGCTCTGAGGTCCATTTTCAAAGTTTTTTCCCAACTTTTTTGATTCAGTGACGACATAAACAAAAATCATGACCAAAGGAAAGAAATTTACTCTTGTTCTTCAACTTTACTTTTTCTTCCATCCTTTCAAAGGTCTATATTAGATGAATGAACACTTTAAATGTCGAGTACGATATGCTCGACAGCTTTTAAGTGAAAGTTCATCTAAGCGAAACCCCATAATGTCGAAACAAAGAGTTTCAAAAACTTATAGTTGGCCAGCCATCAGGAAGCCAATGGCTGATGGTTAAAATGTACTGTACACCATTAACCCCCCCCCCCAAAAAAAAACAAAAAAACAAAAATAAAAATTAACCAACAAAATAAAGTGGGGTGCTTTGCCCCCCACACTCCCCAACGTGGGGGGCTGTGCCTCCCACGCCCCACTACTTATATATAGCAAATCCAAGATCGCACCACAGTGGAGGACTGTAAGAACGTCTAGACAAGGTGAACGTTCTGACATCAGTCGTTGGCTTCCTGACAGCTGGCCAACTATAACTTTTCGAAACTCCTTGTTTTAACATTCTTAGGTTTCGCTTAGATGAACGTTCGCTTAAAAGCTGTTGAGCATGTCGTACTCGACATTTTAAGCGTTCGTTCATCTAATAGAGATCCCCTTTCAAAACACTCTAATTTACCAAGAGAGCATTCTAATAAATGTGTAATACACACATTGGCACTGTCTATGCATGTCAGGCGTAACAGAAGATACTTTACCTTTTTTCACCCTAGCACACACATGCTATCATTCACACTGACAGTCAAGGTAGTTATATCACAAGACACACAAACACACACATTCTGCACAAATTTTAAGAATGTCAATTTGCCTGTGTCATGTCTTTGTAGCGATGGAGGAAACCAAAGCATGTCAATAAACCTATACAGATATAGTGAGAGTACAAACTCCACACAGAATAAGCCACGGCCAAGAGGTCAGGTTTGCAGATGCTACAAGAGAATTTTGGAGTTTTTGTTCCTCTACCTTTTGACTAAATGATGGCCTGAATGAAAGCCATGACTAAAGAAAGATCTACATTTACTCTTCTTCACCCCTTTCCTGCATTCTTTCAATGCACCCATAATGGTCAAGTCTGCACTATAGGAACTGTGGACGAAATGACTGAATTAAGCCATAGGGTCCTAGCTGCTCTAAGGTCCATTTTAGAGGTTTATTTCCCTAACCCTTTAACCAAATGATGGGCAGAACAAAATGTAAGAAAATAAAATAAATTCAGTCTTATTTTTTTTTCATTTAAATAAGAAATATGTTATTTGTCTTGTGTGTGCTTTGCTGCATCTTTTTATTATTGTTATAAGAAATATGTTATGTTGAACGCTGAATGTTCAAAGCTAACAAAACACTACTTCCTAATAAACTGAGAAGATAAATGTTTGTGTGAATAGATAAAAAATATCTAGGAATACTTGCCATCCTCTCAATACCTCATTCCACAAATGGCTGCTTTCTGTGTACCCTTCTAGTGTTAGTTTGGGATAAAAGTGAAGGAAGAAATGGCTACAGTGTTATATTTCAAGCTGCTGCTGTCATACATATAAACATGTTTCCCCACCCCTCTCCCCAATAGACAGCTATAACACCTCTGACATCAGACTGAGACTAAAGTGAAAGAACAAATGTCTACAAGTAAAGCTTTTTCTGCTTCCTGCTGTCAGATATATATATATATATATATATATATATATATATATATATATATATATATATATATACAAAACAAGCATCCTTACACCTACCCCCCAAAAATCTGCTGCAGACTACAAAAAACATGCCAACTCAGTACAGAACTGGTCCCCCAGTACATCATCAGAAGGCAGGAATGGATGACATGGAATCAGGAAGTAAATAGACAGTTACTCTGCATACAGTACACAGAAACACCACTTTATTAAACTTAATAAATACAGGCCCACTGAGAAAAATAAGTAAAAACTACACATTTCAGAATAAGAAAGGCCATTTTACAAGATGAGGGCATAATTATAGCAACAAGAAATGGTAAAAAAACTTTGTACTTGATCTTTAACAAGATAAGTCTATCACAAGATGCCTCTGCAGACACACACACACACACACACACACACACACACACACACACACACACACACACACACACACACACACACACACACTGCATGCCTATATCCATTCATCTAGTGCTGTTGAGTTGCATCCAGTTCTTACAGTGACACCAGGAACAGTGGATGCCAACAACAAAATTTGTTAAGCACATAGAGCAAGGCGGTAGGTCACCATGTCTTTCCCACACACCACCCATGGGCAACTTAGAGTTGCCAATTCAGCTGCCACATGTCTTTGGCATGTGGGAAAAAGCCTGAGTATCCAGAGATAACACATGCAAACACAGTGAGAACATATATTCTGTAGACAAGACATCTCAGCCAAGAAATGAACCAGGGAACTTCTTGTTGTGAATAGATACTACTCACTGCACTACTGTGTCACCCTATAGTTACCCACAGTTACTTACAGGCAAACTGAGGAAATGCCATTTCACAGGCAGGTGTATGGTATGGTAGAAGAAACTAAAGCAGCTGGATAATCCCCATTCAGAATCAGGGAAGACATGCAAACTTCACAAAGAAGGATGCAAGTGAAGAACTGTCACAGAACCAAGCACTGCAATATGGCAAATGCTACTCACTCAGCTGTGCTACTAGTTGGACCAACTGTGACAGTGGTCAGTGAGTTTCACACACATTCTGTCCAGAACCCATCAACAGTCTGCCCCCCCAAAGATAATTGGTTATTATGTACATGTTAGAAGTTTGAGTGTGATAGAAAATGAAAGAAATTAAGGTCAACTTGCTCCTCTTTGATAAACTGAAGCATTCTCCCCTCCTCATGCGCGCGCGCGCGCACACACACACACACACACACACACACACACACACACACACACACACACACACATGCATGCATACGTCACAGCAGTAATCATTATGTGACACTTCTCCAGCCAAGCCAGTTCACTAATTTTTTAACTCTGATCAGACAGTAGCAGGGTAAAAGGCACAGTGACCCATAGAGTGTTCCCTTACAAAGCAATGACAGCCACTTCAATCACTATACCTATGTCACACGTCTGACTATGGTAGTGAAAAAAACCTAATAAAGGCCACAGTAAACAACTATACCATAGTCAGTTACAGTATAAGTATTTTCAACATCTAAGTACAAGAATCAGGGACAAAGTCAAAAGAAATGGGGAGACAAAGGCTCAGAATCATGGACAGAGTTTATATATTACATTTGTATACTTAAGACATTGCCAGAAGCCTAAGGTTTGCATTGACACATATATTCTGAAGGATTCAAAGTCTGAAACTGAAATATAGTGACTGCAATCCTCAAAGACTTACCAGAAAAACCCAAATTTATTAGGAACATAGCAAAAATAAGAGGCAAAATCAGTGACATTCTTTAGCTTGCAACTTTCCCACAAAAGCATATGCTTTACCCAACAAGAAACGAAGAAAAAAAATGCTACTTCTTTATTGGGCTACCTTCATATCTAGCACTCCCGTCCACTGCCCACAATACTCTAGTTGCCTGGCAGGGTAAATAAAAATGGCCTTTGTTAAATGACCTATACCCTACTGCTATTTGAATTTTTCTCACCATTTCTCTTTAGTAACCAGTTCAAAACTTCCAAGCTTCCGGTTCAGTCACACACATGAGCTACAAAACAAATCTTCATTTGGTTATATAGCTTCTGAGTGGGACGAAGCCAGAAGTGTAAAAGTTACAGTGCTTCCTCTATAGTGTGCCCCTGGCATGACAGATATCTTGTTTTCATCCTTCTGACAGAAAAATAAATAAAAACAATAAAATAAATAAGCATTTCATAAAAGCTCCCCTGGATGAATCATGCTCTTGGTATTGGTAATGCCAGTTATAACTGACTTGCAACTCTTTGAAATATAAACTATGACATGAATAAAAAGTGGATAATTAGGGAACCCACTGTTGAAGATGTTAAAGCATTTTGTATAGAGTTCTCCCTTATGCAACCCCCCCAATGTGAATCCTATTACTTTTATCTACCAACTCCTAGACTGCAGTACCTTAGAGTAGAGGGAATACATCAAGCCATTACAACTTCAGACTTACTATATATT
This sequence comes from Protopterus annectens, assembly GCF_019279795.1. NCBI lineage: Eukaryota > Metazoa > Chordata > Ceratodontiformes > Protopteridae > Protopterus > Protopterus annectens. The sequence continues at coordinate 911,635,819 of NC_056727.1, read as the reverse complement.
CTTCCACAGTCACACTTGTCTTTTTGCTATTCCAGGGATCACAATTATACTCCCTGGAATTAGAACAAGCACTTTTTATGTCCTATCTTCAGGCAAGAGCAGGATTCACTTGCCCAAATGATTAAGCTGGATGTATTTTGAGCCTTCTGTATTACAGTTTCAGTCGAACAATCCCAAACCAATTTAAATGCACATAACATTTGTGCTTGTGTGCCTGTGTGCATGAGTTCATGTGTGTGTGTGTGTGTGTGTGTGTGTGTGTGTGTGTGTGTGTGTGTGTGTGTGTGTGTGTAGTGCAAAATGTCAAATTTTTCATTCAGTCATCTCAGAATTGATCGAAAAAAAAAATTAAACTCCATTTAGTTGACCAGCAAACACTGTCAAAAAATCCAAAAAAAAAAAAAACGGTGCTCCCTCCTCCCCATCTAGGACCCATGGTAGAGCTTGTTTTGCTGAGTCAATTTTGTTTGAGTTGGCTAAATGCATATGCATTTTGCATTCAGTATGTGTGCCACCGATAATTTTCTGATGTCTGTCTGTGTGTGTGTGTGTGTGTGTGTGTGTGTGTGTGTGTGTGTGTGTGTGTGTGTGTGCGATAATTGATAATTTTCTGATGCCTGTCTATCTCTGTGTGAGTGTGTGTATACGTATATGTGTGTGTGTTTATATATATATATATATATATATATATATATATATATATATATATATATATAAACACACACACAAACACACACACACACACACACACACACACACACACACACACACTGAAATATTGTGTTCTCAACACATGATGTGTTAAAATTACATTTTTCAGCTTCTCCCATTATTGGTCACCACAGCAGATCACTGGTCCACAGATTGATTGACAGTGGTGTTTTTACAGTGTACTGAGTTGCCATCCCAGTGTCCACCTTCACAGCAGGCATACACAGACATACTGCATGTTTTTAAAACTCACTCAGCCACAGGTAGGACATGCAGACTCTGCACAGAAGATGCTCCAGCTGAAAATCAAACCAGAGAACCTCTTACTGTCAGGCAATAACACTAGCCACTACACCACCACAGTTGACGTGTACCAAAACTATGTAAAGTATTGAAATATTGCTGCAGCTAGGCTGTAAATAGTGTTGTCCAGAGAGTATTTTATAAATATTGTGTTCCCTTTAAGGCAGATTGAAACACTTTTGTATATTAGTTAGAAAAATTCACATATAAATTGCTGTTAATTAGCAATCATCCTATTACCATGGTACATAAAAAGAAAAACTGTGTCTTTGTAATGAGAGAAGTTGGCTTCTTGATGCAGGTAGAGTTTGTACCAGGAACAGCGGTTTTGCAGAGTATGCTATAGCAAAGACAAGACAAACTGGAAGAGTCTGAAGTATCCTGAAGATGTTCTGCTAGAAATCTGGACAGATGGAAGCTAGGTAAGATCACACCAAGACTGTAGCAGAAATGGTATGAAAAAGTATGGAATTATTTGTTATTTTGCCCATGCTAAAGAACAGCTGGCGTCATCATTATTTCCATAAAACACAATTATGTAATGGACTAGCTGTCTCTGATGCTGTATTTGTTACCACATTGATTGGTACAGCAAGTGTATCTGGCAGAACTTTTTCAATTCCAAAAGGGATCCTAAGTTATCTCTTTCATAGTCTGAAAGATCCCCAGTTAGAGAGACAGAATTTCTGTGGTGTAGTCCGGGAGCTTTGTGTAGAGCATATCTGTATTGGTTCTTGTACCGAGGTGATGATCATGGAGGAAACACTTAATTCTATTGCTGCTGCATCTGTGGGGATGCTGGTAGCTGTCAAGTCCCTGGTGATCATTGCACCTATTAAACAACTAAATGGGGGTGAGGGGAAGAAGACCTCATGGTGTACTTGTTGGTCTTTGAATGCTATGCCTACCACAAGAGGTGGGACCAGAATGACTGGGGTAGAATCATCTGAAGATAGTTAAATGGTGAACCTTTAAAATGATTCACAGACATGGAAGGGAGTGACTATAAGGACTGTGATAAAATTAAAAAAATGCTGTTAGCTTGAAGCAGTGTTACCTGTAAGACACAAGCTCAAAAGTTTCATAGCTCGGTATTTACTCCTAATAAAATGGTAAGACCTCAGTTATGTCATTTAAAGCATGCACTTATTTTATGATTGATTAGATCTTGAGGATTAACATGCTAAAAGTAAAATGAAAATAAATGTTGGCCATTGATAAATTTTATATTTATTTCTTGTTACTTTTAGAAAGTAGGTATTCCCAAAGGACCCCAAGGACTCAGAACATTTTGATACTCTAGAAAGATTATGTAATAAAACTATGTTTATATCTAAAGAGTCTAGATCTATAGTAAAACCCACAATAAAATGTGATAGCAAACAGAAAGTATCAACTGTAGACATATTCCACTATAAATGTGGAAAAAGGGGTCATATAGCCAGAGTTTGTACTAGCAGTAATAAAACTATTCTACCTGTGAAAACTTTAATCAGTGAAAAGCATGCAACTAATGATGTTGAGCCTATAGAATGTAATAAATTGTCCATAAGAATAGTTGATACAACTTTTTGCTGCACTATTGTAAAATTAACTAAGTGTATCGTCTGAAATGATGGCAGGGGAATTGCAAGGACTGCTTAGAAAGGCACAGTGTGTATGTATATAGAGGATCTTTACTTTAAAAGCAGTTAAAGTAAGTTACTGTAATGGAGAAAGGAAACAATATCCCATTGCTAATGTAGAAATACAAATTGTGTTTGGAAAGTATTTCAGCATGTTGCTGTAGTTCTCATTTTAACACATGATATGACAAAAGGGAAAGACTTACCCCCCTTAAAAGATTCGTGGAGGCAATGGGAATCAGCCAGTGAATGTATCCCCAGTCTATAGAATAAGTTATAAGCACAGGTCAAACAAACTAATAGTTTGACTATTGTTAAGGCTAGTCCTGATGATTGGATGGGAAATCACAAATTTACAGCAGGATTATCATGTACAGCCCCCACTCAGTTCAGGAGGTAAGTACTGTTAAGTGCTTGAAAAGGGAGGTATGGATTATTATGTCTGCCTATGTAACCTATGAAGATTTTTTTTTTTTTGCAGTTTGCGTAGTTTTGTGGGATGGGAATAAGTGGGACAGAGTAGTTGGATGCCACCAGAATGGAGTACTGTATGAGCACAGGTAATGATATAAATGTTTCTGAGCTAAAATAAGGAATATATTGCTGACACTTTGTATAGAAATTTTATGATGTTAATAAATGTATTTTTGCTATGTGCAAAAACATATGAAATGTAAGACTTCCAACATTATTATATTTCTATTTTACGGGATATCTCATGTTGTCATTATCAAGATATTGTATCACTGAAGAAGATCATGCTTGTCAATCGATGTGAGGTTTAGAGAAAGTTAAAATATATTAGCATTGCTGCTGTGCTGACTATTCCTTAATTCATTGCTTTTGATGTTTATTAATACAGCATCTGATATGGGAGACTATTTAACCTTTACTAAAATAACTAAAGAAATGTCTGTTGTAATAATATTTGAAGGGTTTTATTTGGGTTACAAATCTACAAATAAAGGAAGAAACATTTATCTGCAGGCTGGCATGTATATCTACACTGTAATTAACTTAAAATGCTTCCTGACAGAGTTCAGTGTTATACCATGTGCACCTTAACAAAAATGTGGATCTTTAAACTTTCCAAATATCACTTACATAGAAAATGTAATGAGAGTTGTGTTTGTGTTAAAATTTGGCAAGAGTCAACCTGAGAGATGGACTCATAAACTGGCAACACTTCTGGTGTAAGCTGATTGCAAAATTATTCTATTTCTCTGGCTCAGTACCTATTAAAACGTAATTCAGTTTCATTAATAGCTTACACAGTGCAGTACATGTACAATTTTTATATATACAAACACACACACACACACACACATATATATATATATATATATATATATATATATATATATATATATATATATATATATATATATGTATAGAAATGATCCATGTAAAGCTTTTGAATGTAATGATTGTATGACCTATATTATGCACAAATCTAATCCATTTTCTGCCAGTTTATTACCACCCCCCTTTTCATTCTGTCATATAATTGTTTATTCCTAACATTTTAAATTGTTCTAGGGGGTGAACTGATTTTACAATATTGAAAACATTATTCTTCTATATCCTATTGATCATTCCATTGTGTTGCAAATGTGGTCATCTTATAAATAATCACATACCTCAGAAGTCTTATTATACAGAAGAAAATGTTTCAGAGATCATATCTGATCACAGAAAGGTTATAGTGGGTAGCTTTTTTATAAGAAATATTGACATAGCTGTGATTAAAAAAGATCTTGGTTGCAAATGTGGTGAGATTGTTCCAGATTTTATTTGTGGTCTGATAAGGTCATCAACATGTTGCAATGATTATCTATCACTGTAGTTCCTCTAATATTTGATTTATGGGGTGGTGTGTAGTGATTTTTACATATTATTTTCAGGTGAAGAAAAGATTTGCTTTGGTGTCACCGGCTAGAAATTGTATTATACTTATTCTAATAAACTAACCTCTTCCTCGGAATTCATCCTTTCCATCAACATAGGGTGCTTCTCTTTTATGAATCATTAACATTTGAACAATGCAGAACTATTCAATAGAGCAGCAAGAGGGTGATGAAGGGGAGGGTCACCTGAAGATTTCCTTTCATATGTTGGTGGGCTTATTTCTTTTGAGTCATTATCTTTGTTCTGAGGTTGTGGATTGGTATTTGGAGTTTTAATATTAACAAAATATACTGAAAAATATTTAAAGCATTGCTAAATTGTAAAGTGTTTGGAAGATGACATTTTTAAATTCTAAATGATATACTCTGGGTATGTGATCATAAAGGAAAAGAAAAGAAAAGATAATTTGAAAATTGTGGTCACCTTTGCTATACTAAGACTGGCAAATGCCAAAAGAGGAGCATACATCATTTAGGTGATCAACAAGCCCAAGATACATTTTTCATACCATCTAAGATACTGTTTAATAAAGTATTTAGTCTAGAAGTCTCTCAGTCCTTCATGCTTATGAATTAGAAGTGCAATCTCATTACATTAGCTTCCTGGCACAGATGGAGTTGGCAAATTCAGACTGAATATCTGAAAATCAAAATAAGGGGCATATTGTAATGTCAGACAAAATAATATAGCTTTCTAATGACAAACCATAACTTTATACAGATATAGGCAGGGCGGCATAATTGGGGTATGGTCTGTGTTGATACTAAGGGGTTTACTATATATAATCTGAGTAAGGGAGGCATGGGATATGGCAGAACTATCAGATTCATTTAAGGGAAACAACATAGTTCAAAGAGATATGCTACTGAAAGAGAGAGATATCTGAGAACAAGTAGGCACAGTCTAGGGATATAAGGCAATAGATGAGAGGAAATTCAATGAAATATTTCACAGAATGGGTGACAAATAATTGGAACAAATCTCTGGAGCAGGTGGCAGAGTCAAAATAAATAATACAATTTATAAAAAATTATAAAAGGCATAATGTTATCCCTGTGAGTGCCAGGAGTGGATGAGAAGAAAATTAATGATTAGGTAAGTATAAACTTCATGTTGTCTAATAAAATGGGCAAGCTAGGCTGAATGTGAGGTTTTCATCTGTGATCAAAATCTATGTTTCTTTGTAACCAAGTGCAATATACCTTACTGTGATGCAAAGGGTATGTGTAGTTTGCTGAAAGCTCCCAGAATTGTAGTCATGACAGATGAACTAGCATGATGACTATAATGATTTTACTGTAGAAGTATTGTATCCTGAACGCGTTGGCTGAAGACAATTTTATGATATGGAGAGTTTTAACCTCTAGTGACATCAGCTGTTCCTTGCTGAGCTGCTGAAGTTAATTACTGGTTTAAAGGGAATACAATAATTTAAAATAATATTTATGCAGGAAAATTTACTAAATTGTATTTTTATTTTATTTATATTTGTTTATTGGAATAGTGCATTGATCATAATGCACTGATTTCAGGTACAGCCTGTGTGAATACCGTTACACTGGTATAGTTATCCATGAGCAATCTACATACATTTACATACGTTAATATGAACTTATACACACTTAGCACCCTACAATCATAAAAACAGAAAATAAATAAATAAATAAAGATGAGTATGCACTATATCTACAATAATTACAATAATGCATTATTGGTATGACAGTATAAAAGGTTGTTCTTCTTTCGGCTTTTCCCAATTAGGGGTCGCCACAGCAGAACTCTGGTCTGCTAATGATTGGCAGTAGATTTTTACAGTGCTGAGGTGCCAGCTCGATACCCAACCTTCAACAAAGGCACACCCATTCACGCATGTCTTTTGAATGCCACTTGACCGTGGGGAGGACATGCAGGCTCCACACAGAAGGCGCTCCAGCCGAGAATCGAACGGGAAAACCTCTTGCTGTGAGGCGACAATGCTAACGCTGCACCACCGTGGCATATGGTATGACAGTATAAAAGGTAAATAGTAAAACTGATAGACTGGCAATGATTGCACCAAGAACCAGAAAAGGCAATGCTAAGAAACAACCAGGTGAACAACAAGGCTGACAACACAAAACTCTTAAAATGACTGTTAAAATAACTTTTAAATTACTTTTAATACAGAAACATAGACAAAGTGAAATTGGTAAGCGCTTTCACAGTCATAAGACTGCTTCTTCAGACCTAACAGTGTAACTACACCACTATCTATTTAGGCACAACAAAAAACAATCACCAAGCTCTATCAGTTGATTAATATACTGCTTACATCAGTCACAATATAATAAGTCCTAAAACACTGAATCATATACCTAAACACATTACTAAAAACATATATACATTTTATATATAAAATACTAAAGCTATTTTATATATATATATATATATATATATATATATATATATATATATATATATATATATACAGAGAGAGAGAGAGAGAACTACAAGATATGCTACAAAAACATTTATATTTATAAAATCATCAAAAAATCAGTACAAGAGTGAACAAGCTCTTATAACACGCTCATTCATACCAGGGAATCTATCTGCATTTAGATGTACAATCCATTCTTGCTATTTTTTCTCAGTGAGGTTCTTAAAATCACCACTTCTCTTGTTGACCACTAAATTCTCAATAACTTTGCTTGTGTCTTTCGGCTTTTCCCGGTTAGGGGTTGCCACAGCGGAACTCCGGTCCGCTAATGATTGGTAGTGGATTTTTACTACCATGTTACCAGCCCTGACGCACAACCTTCAATGAAGGCACGCCCCATTCACGTATGCCTCCACACAGAAGAAGCTCTAGCTGAGAATCGAACGGGACAACGTCTTGCTATGAGGTGACAACGCTACCGCAGCACCATCACCGCAGTAGTACTAAAATCAAGTACCTAAAATTATGTCCTTCACCAAACTCAGAGACATATAGGGCTAAAGCATTCTTCACGTTTTTATTCTTAACATCATTCACATGTTTTAAGACCATCTCTTTAAAGGACCTATTTGTTTTCATACATAAAACACTTCGTGCAGAAGGTAAAGTAAATTAAATCCCTGGTTGTACAATCAGCATAAAATGTAGTCTCCATGGAAAATTTCAATGTAGGGTGAACAAATTCCTGGAATTAATATAGTTACAAGCTTTACATAATCTACAGGGAAATGTCCCCTCTCATTGTGAAGGTGGCATATAAACATCTTTCATGTTCTTATAGCAAAGTTGCCTCTTCAGAGACAAACCATTCCTAAAACCAAACTGTGGTACTTCTTTAATAACTTTACTCAACCTATCATCTGCATGTAATTTCGCCTAGTTCTTCTTAATAATCTCACATATAACCCCTACATTACTGCTATATGTTAATGTTATCCTAACACTGGCTTTTTGCTTTTGCCTTTCTCTATGTCTATCATCCCGTCTGGAGCTATCAAAGAAATATGGTCTGCCAATGGTGTTTCTAATAATGATGATGAGACCTTTTAGAGAGTGGTATCAGACTTGAAGATGGATTTTTTGCAAAGGGGATATGATGAGACAGAGTTGGACACCTGCATTAGAGAGCTATGGTCTGTTAGAAACACCACTGGCAGACAGTATTTCTCTGATAGCTCCAGAGGGGATGATAGACGTAGAGACACGATGTTTCTGAGTTTGGTCAAAGACATGATTTTAGGTTCTTAGTTCTTGTGATTTTAGTGGTCAACAAGAAATACAGTGATTTTAAGAACCGCACTGAAAAAAAAGAGCAAGAATGGGTTGTACATCTGAATGCAGATAGATTCCCTGGTATGAATGAGCGTGTTTCCTTGAAACCATTATTAAGAGCTCGTTCACTCTTGCATTGATTTTATTTTATGTTTTTATGAATATATATATATATATATATATATATTTATATATATATATATATATATATATATATATATATATATATATATATATATATATATATATATATATATATATATAGATAGTTCCACTTGAAATGGTGGAATTACCATATGATCGAACCACAGAACGTCAAGACCAGAATGCCGTATAGGCTAAATATCATAAACTGATAACATTGAGTAGCAGATCATCGAATCCACAACAGAAAACTGACTATAGTGTTGAACTTCCTGCTGCTGTCCTCATTCACAACGTGGTATAATATTTAATAGCTGCTGTCACTTTCACAGACAGATCCGAGCTTTCAAACATGGCAGAGAGCACAAACTTCTACCCTGGAGTAGTAGGGAACCTCTACCCATTAACTAAGTCGCAAAAGGGTATGTTATGCAGTTATGCTTGTTGGGATTAACGTAGTTTCCGTTTGGTTTGGAGTGCATGTAATTATGTTATTTCACAGAATATGTATTGTGATGGGAATGATTCACTTTGCATCGGACTTTGAGGGTCTGATTGTGTATAACACTACATTGTAGGGAATAAGGGAAGTTTCTGTTCTCCGCGGTTTGCTATTCGATGATATGATGTTTGAGTACTTTTTTTATGTGGTGTTTCATGGTTTGCAGTGTTTCCGGTCTTAGATGCGATGTTCTGGGTGTCGATGTTCTGTTTTCGATTATGTGTCTCTCGATCATGTGGATTTTCGATATTTGAAATATCCGAAGTTCTGGTCTCGATGTTCTGATCATATGGTTTAAGCACTTGGGTTTCAGGCCAGTTATTTTACATTAAGAAGGTTTGTGGTCTGCACTCTTGTGGGAGGAGAGGCTAGACTCTGCCCTTCTGAGCTGGGAGTTTCTGGTTATAGGCTTATAGTGCCTGCATATTTGAACTGTTTCTTACTGAAATTGGTACACCTTGTTTGCTGTAGCATAGACTAGATCCAGGCCTGCTGAATCTAGCTTTGTTTGTATGCTTGTTTGTTTGCTTGTTATTTCCCTGAAACGCTAATTCCACCAAAAAACACAACTTTTCAGCACTTCTGTGGATCCCTAGTGATATCTGCATTGCTTACTGTACTTATTTCCTTGTTTCACTTGAAAGAAAGTTACTGTTTGTCATTTTTGCATTTAAGTTACCTGAAACACATTGCATTTAAGTTACCTGGCACTTGCTCACTAAAGCAATTATATAAGTCAGCACTAAAATATTAAAAGCACTACACCCTCACAAACTCCCCTTGAGTACCTCGTTCCCCATTGGCCCTTTTTTCAATTATAAAGGAATTCCCAATACTATTCTAGCATGTCCAAAGGTCAGTTGTCAATCTCCACTCCGGTCCAGCTGGTGAATCTGGGAATCTTGAGGCAATGTTACAACTGCCTCATGTACACAGACAACCCTCTCCTCCTCCCAACAAATTCCAACACATGTGAGAGATGCAACCATATAGCCATACTAGAGGCTAAGCTCTCTCAACTCAGTACTGGCGAAACCAGTCAGGAGGAGAAGGAAACCACACTCACTACAATTCCAGTCTCACATAGACCTACCACGACAGCAAACCAAACACATAACCACACAAAAACATACTCGGAGGCTCTAAATAAAAATCTGCCTAAGCAGCAGAGACCTCCAAAGCCGACACCCAAGCAACCGCTACCCCAAAACAAAACACGTGCAACACATAGCGCACAAAGCCAGTGTGCCGAACAATCACAGCCCTTAAGGCTAAACAACACACCTGATACACTTGTAATAGGTGACTCTATCGTCAGGCACACTGATGTCCCGCTCACTGGGCTGAACAAGGAGAAGGTCACAGTGAGCTGCCTGTCTGGCGCTAGGATCCACCACATAACACAAGCACTCGGGTCACTCCAAGGCAAGTACAAATATGACTCAGTCATTATCCATGCTGGTATGAATGACCTGAGACGTACCTCCCTGGACTACATGAAAAGAGACATAGAGGAGCTCTCTGAACATGTAGCCCAGGCCGGTATGACCCTGACCTTGAGTAGCATCTTACCCTCACCAAGAATGATGCCACAATATGAAGACAAGATGATCAATTTCAACAATTGGCTTAAGTATTGGTGTCATTTAAAGGGGATCCAATGCCTGTCAGCCTGGGATGACTTGCTCGACAAGCCACGATGCTTCACTAGGGATGGCTTGCACCTGTCACCCCTGGGCTTTTGGATATTGGCAAAGGCTCTTGCTACCCCCATAGTGCCTTTTTTAGGCAAGGCTCAAAAGACAAACCCACCTCCATAGGTATCACAAGGGATAAGAAACTAAGAGTAATGCTACTCAATGCCAGAAGTCTAAACCTCAAGATGCACGCACTTGAAACTCTCCTTAGCATGGAGAAAATCGATATCTGTGCAGTAACAGAAACCTGGTTCAAGGCTCCAGAGAGCACCCCAGCACTACCAGGTTATACCTCATACCATGCTTTTCGGCCCCAAAACTTGGACCGTACCACAAAAGGAGGGGGAGTATCAATATTCGTCAAAGATACCCACACCTCCAGGTTGGTGGCACAGCACAAAGCATCAGAGACTATCCATGTGCAACTAACAGTGGGTAAAACTGCCTTCCAGTTTATAGCCTGCTACAGACCACCCTCCCAAACCCAGGAACCCCACTCGGCCTTCCTGAGAACACTGGAAAATATGAAGGTCTCTCCAAACACCATTATATTGGGCGACTTCAACTACCCAAACATAGACTGGGAGCATTACTCTAGCTCCAATACCCTAGCCTAAAGGTTCCTAGAATTTATAAACTCAAATGCTATGGAACAACTTGTTACCACTCCCACAAGAGGGGAAAACATACTGGACCTGATCATCACTAACATGGGGACTCTATGCTCCAGACCAGAAGTGTATCCCTCACTGGTAAGATCAGACCATAAACTAATCTCACTGGATATTCACATCCCGACTCCACCCCCTGCCCTGAAAACCACAGTGAAAAATTTCTCTAAAGCAAATTTCACACTCCTCAAAACCGAGCTGTAATCATTCAAAGCCCCCGGGCCTGTGGAAAATATGTCCCAGACCGCAGAATCCTTTATAAACACATTCTATGAACACCTTCAGGAATGCATGGATCATGCAATCCCAAATAAAACCAAGACCCAATCCTCCAAAGGCAGACATCCTGTCTGGTGGACCCCAACCATAAACAAACTATACAATAGAAGGAGGAAGCTACTACATGATAGAGCAAAATCCCAAAAATGGAAGGCATCTCTGATTAGTATTAGCAAAAAACTATGGGCACTCATAAAATCGTCTAAGGCCAGCTTCGAGAGAAAAATTGCACAGGACACTAAGGATAATCACAAGGCTTTCTTTAGTTATGTTAGGAACCTGGGTGGGAATTCCCAGATATGCTCAGAATTAGTCCAAAATGACAAAAAATACACCGAACCCACAGACATTGCCAACATCCTAGCTGACAGGTTCAGTGCAAACGTTCCCCCCCCACCAAAAGGGCAAATATTTATCCCAGAAGAGTGCTGCCCCCCTGACATCTCAGATGCTCAGGTAAGAGCCGCCCTCTCCAAAGCAAAAAACACAGCATCAATGGGACCAGACGGTGTCCCGGGCTGCATCCTACATGAACTCCAAGAAGAGCTAAACCCAAACATAAAACTACTGTTCAATCTTAGCCTTACTACAGGATATGTACCCAAAGAGTGGCGTACAGCAACAGTGGTCCCTCTCCACAAAGGTGGTGCCTCAACGGATCCTGGAAACTATTGCCCCATAAGCCTGACTAGCTTAGTCTGCAAAGCTATGGAAAGGATCATCATGGACCTCATAAATAAAGATATTGGGGACCTACAGACACTGGATCCTACCCAGTTTGGCTTTGTTAAGGGCAGATCCTGCCTCTTAAACCTGGTTGATTTCTTTGAAACAGTCACCAAGGCCATTGACGAGGGGAAGGTTGTCCACACAGCCTACCTGGACCTTGCAAAAGCCTTCGATACAATACCCCACTCGGGCATTATAGATAAGCTCACCAGCTTAAATATAAACCCCTATGTCACTAGATGGGTTGCAAACTGGCTCAAGGACAAAACCCACATGGTTAGAATTGCTGGAGCCATGTCAGACTCCAAACCAGTTACAAGTGGCGGCCCACAAGGCTCAGTCCTGGGACCTCTCTTGTTCACTATATATTTCTCGGAGGTACAGGCCAACATGGAAGGACTGTGGCTGACTAAGTTCGCAGATGACTGCAAACTGGGCGCCATAATCGACTCTCCAGCCGACACAAGCATCCTCCTAAAGGGCCTCCTAGAAACAGACAACTGGTGCCAGAGCCATGGCCTCAAGCTAAACGCCAAAAAGTGTATAGTCATCCCCTTTGGCAAAAACAAAGTGCCCACAAATTACCACATAGGTGGTAATCCATTAAGTACAGAAGAAGTAATTAGGGACCTGGGGACCCAAGTTGACAACCACGTGGCCAAAGTGGTTAGAAAAACATTTTATATAGCCCACCTAATCATGAAGGGATTCACATCTAGATCAGGGGAGGTCATCGTGCCTCTTTACTCATCCCTCATCAGGCCCATAATTGAGTACAATGTTCCTTTTAGGATGTACCTTACCAGACACCTGCAGCAACTGGAAAGACCCCAAAAGTACCTCACCAAGAGGATCATAGGGCTCAAACAGATGCCATATGCTGCCCGGTTAAAGAAACTCCAGCTCTACTCAGTGGCATACCGCCTGCTCAGAGGCGATCTGTGCCTGATGTATAAAGCCATGTCCAACCCGGAATTAATGGACATGCTGCACCTCAGAAAATCCAAATCCCATCAAGCTATGCGCTCGAGAGACTTGAACCTCAGCAATGAAATAAATAGGACATGCTGGAGGGACAGATTCATAACCCAGAGGCTCCCTTCACTCTGGAATAAAATCCCAGTCCAGGTTAGGCAGAGTCCCTCATTGACTCTCTTCAAGAGGAATCTTGAGGAGTGGATGGGAGATTGTAGGTTTACCCCGGGTATCACTTCTGTGTCACTGTTAGACAGAGGCACAGTATACTAACCTCGAAAAAGGGCATAGCAAAATTAATTTAAAATGGGTGACGAAAGCCAAACACACTCTGGCTAGGCTTATAAATGCCCTAGGGCAGATAGCCTAGTATGTACCTATGGTAATTCAACCATTTCAATTGGAACTATATACATATATATATATATATATATATATATATATATATATGTATATGTGTGTGTGTGTGTGTGTGTCATAGTTTTAGTATTTTTTTATATATAAACTGTATATATGTTTTAGTAATGTATTAGGTATATGATTCAGTGTTTTAGGGCTTATTATATTGTGACTGATGTGAGTAGTATATTGATTAATTGATATAGCTTGGTGATTGTTTTTTTTGTGCTTAAATAGACAATGATGTAGTTACACTGTTACAGGAGATGTGCAAAGGTAAAAGAGGTTAGGTGATCACACGCAACTGGGCTTGATTAAGGAGATGTTATCTGAGTTGAGGTTTAAATATGGAATAAGAAGGGAGGTCTTTTTAAGGGTTTGGAAGAAAGTTGGTGCAATGCATACCTTTCAACTGTCCAATTTTTTGCAGAATGCCCAGATTTTTGCCTCATATTTGGTATCTGTTTTGTATAAAATTTGCATTTTTCTTCTGAGAAATCATTGACGACTGAAGTCACTAAAAACAATTCAGACATTTGAGTTTCTGACTTCATGTACTTCAGAAAATGCATGCTAAAGTAAAACCTGTTATTCTGGCAACTTTCTAAGTTTTTATGATCAGTGTTATTTGAAATATGCCCCTGATATTGGACCTTTGACCCCCCCAATAATGTTGGCTTTGTCCAGATTTCTTGTACTAAGAGGTTGAGGGGTATGTAATACAGTTTTAATTTTGGTGTTAGCAGGTTCTGAGATTGTGAACAGATGTTTTTGCTGTCAGTTTATCTGCAAGAAGAGAGGATGCTTCAAGGTTTAAGAGTCTGTGTAGTAGTGATCCGGGTAGAGTCTATATCATATTGTCGAACGCAATAAACATTGAACACCTCTTCATCGAACCCTGTTTGTTGAAGTCTTCCTCCATTGAACGATAATTTCAGTGAACTTTTTTCCCATGGTAAGTAACCAGTGGGCCATTATCAGGAATTTGCCCTTTTTCCAACTGTTGTACGATCTTGAAGTTGGTATATTTAGTTAGGGGGTGTGGGTTTTAACTAATGCTGTTTTTGTTGAGGTTGGTAAGTTAGCCAACTTGTTACTTATTATGGGAAAAAGTTTTGCTGAAATGATTGTTCGATGGATGAAGATTCAATAAATTGGGTTCAATGAAGAGGTGTTCAACGTTTAGTGTGTTTCACAATGTGATATAGACTCATTCAAGTAAGATGTGAACTGTCTGTTTGACTGGAAACCATTTGGCTCTGGAGAGATTCAGACAGTCAGGGTGGGTTTTAGCATTTTGGGGGCCCCAAATGTCATGTTGAGGAGCCCCCCTGAGCACTTCCAGTCTAAGTGTGACTCTGTCACTTCCACCCCATCTAATCAGCCTTTTAGTTCATGATGCAGAGGTTTAGGAGTGGTACACACAGACTCAACTGTAGCTACAGTTATATTATGATAGGTCTATGTACCACACTATATTGGCCAACCACACAGAGAGACTTTCACAGTGACTGTTTAGATGTAATGATGTTACATTACATTACATTACATTAACCCTGGGTACAGGGCTGACATTAAGTGAAATGGTGCCCTAAGTGAAGGGCTGAATGGCATCCTCACTCCCTATCGTGTCATCCCCAATCACACATCCTCCAGTGCTCCCCATTTTCTCCCATCACCATACACTGAGTAAATTACTTTTTTCTTCCTTTTCTTACATTTTGCTTTACTCTTCAACTTTTTTCCAGAAGCTCTGAAATGCATTTTGGAGTTTTTTAAACATTTTCATTCAGTAATGGCTTGCACAAAAATTATGAATAAGGAAACACATTAATTGTTACTGTTCAACTCTACTTTTTCATGCATCTTTTCAATACACCTTAGCTAGCCAAGACAACACAGTGATATCTGTGTAGGAAATATCTGAATTAAGTAGGGGGTCTGGCAGCCACCAGGCCCACAGAAGCCATAGGGTTATAGATGCTAAGAGTTGCATTTTAGAGCATTTTCCTAAACTTTTGATCCAGTGGTGGTCTGAAGAAAATAATGAGAAAGAAATGAAACTCAGTCTTATTTTTTTTTTCCTTTCAAAGAAGAAATAAGTTTTGTTCAATGCTTAATGTTCAAAGCTGACAAAATAATAGTTCACAATAAACTTAGAAGACAAATGCTTGAAAGGATACATAAATACTTTTTGGGAACACTGCCTGACCCCCCCCCCCCAGGAAAAAAGGCAGCCACCATATGTGCATCCATTTGGTGTTAGAACAGGATGAAAACAAAGGCACAAATGACCACAGTCATGGATTTTAATTGACTACTTTATATACACATATAGTATGTATCCTCACCTCTACCCCAGAAAAGCAGCCAGTTATAAACATGTTTGATGTTTGGTTGTGGGG
Source organism: Protopterus annectens (assembly GCF_019279795.1). NCBI lineage: Eukaryota > Metazoa > Chordata > Ceratodontiformes > Protopteridae > Protopterus > Protopterus annectens. The sequence goes on along the minus strand of NC_056727.1, from coordinate 911,619,720 downwards.
GAAATGAAAAAATAACGATCACAGTAATATATTCCAATTTGTTGCTACTTGACCATATGTTGCCTTCACACAAGTAATTGTGACCTTCTTTGCATACCTCTAAAGTTTGTGAGAGAAGTAAAAGAAATGACCACACTGCTCAAACCCTAACACAAACTATAATAACCTTTTGTGCACACTTCTGAAGTTTGATTTTGAGGTAAATTAAAGAAATAATAACCACACCATTCCCATACAAACTACAACTTTCTATACATACCTGTGAGGAGGGTTGGTTTTAGAATGGGGTTGAGGGAAGAGGCAACCACTAAGTCCATGTCAAAATTAATGTATGCAGTGTGGGGTGTGAGGGTCACCAGACCCTAGACGCTCTAAGGATTTGGATGCTGTGTGATGTATTTTATGCCTTAGTTTTGAAAGACATTACTGTATGTGTCCTCAGATAAAAACTGGTGATATTTTTTTACACATACACACACACACACACACACACACACACACACACACACACACACACACACACACACACACACACACTGCTCCTGACAAGCCAGCTCTGTCATAAGATACAAAAATACACACAAACATGCTACATTCCCACCTCCAAAGAAACTTGAGGAAAGCAAGTTTACCTATAGCATGTCTTTGGGGTACTGCAGGAAACCAGAACCCATACAGAGACACAGAGAAAATGTAGACTCCAGAAAACAAATGCTACAACCAAGTACAACACTAGAACAAAGCATTGTGAATGGACAATTCTACTCAATCTGCTGCTGTGGCTGTGAGCAGATACTTTCACACATACATCCTGCTTCTGCCAAACAATACAAACAGCCATCTATCATGTGCAAGTACTATATACAAACCACCAGGCCAGGTATCCAAGATTTATTCCAGTAAAATCTCTAGCACTTCAGCTCACAGCCTTCAAGGAGGAAAACAGTACAAAAAAAAAAACTGGACCATACACATAGATATAACACACACACACATATATATATATATATATATATATATATATATATATATATATATAAATATATGGATTCACTTCAGAAGACTGAAAGCCTGCAATCTTGAATCCCATAAGATTGACAGCCAAAATCTTGAAAGCCCAAAAGACTGAAAACTCAAAAGGCTGAATCTCAAAAGACTGAAAACACACAGGATACAAGCACTGACTATATTCCAGTACAAGGATACAGAGAAACAAAGACAAGACAAACCATATTACTTTCCACCAAGTATGAGCAGGGGTGCAAGCCCCCCTGCACCCCCGATGTGGGGGGTTGCACCCTCCACACCCCCTGCTACTTAAATATATCAACTCCAAGATCGCACTCCACAGAACAAAATGGCAAACATACCATTATGTGTTTCATGACTGCCTGTTGTAACCTTAGTAATGTTCCCTTCTAACTTGCTATACTATAACATAACTCATGATAGTGTAGTGAAGTGCAATCTCTGAGTTGATGTATTTAAGTAGCAGGGGGTGAGTGTGGGGAGCGCAGCTCCCATGCTCATACTTGGTGGAAAGTAATATGGTTTGTCTTGTCTTTGTTTTTCTGTATTCTTGTACTGGAATATAGTCAGTGTTTGTATCCTGTGTTTTCAGTCTTTTGGGAATCAGTCTTTTGAGTTGTCAGGATTTTGGGTGTCAGTCTGGGATTTGAGATTGTATGTTTTCAGTCTTCTGAAGTAAATCCGTATATATATATATATATATATATATATATATATATATATAAAATCACACCATCATTAAGTCGTTTAAGAACTAAGTGATTTGGGCATGCATTCACATAAGAACCAAATAGGAAGAGAGAATACTCAAAGAAAACAGATATATTTTGTTACTACATATGATTTATTTAGTATATAAATAGTGGATTTATTAAGATTTTATTGGTTTTTTTTTGGTGAACTTAAAGGATTTTGCTGATGCAATATGCAAAACCCCATGCATTTTGTATAAAAGAGGAAGAAGTATAAAAGACATGATGGTACATGGTAGGTATGCACCCCCCAGATAATGTTCCTGATACCATCATGCCAATAGGGACAATACCCTGTGGAAGGTGCTCTAGTTGTAAATTTGTAGTGAACAGTTTTACTAAAATCAATGGAGAGAAATGTGTAGTGAGACATACATATGGTTGCGATAAAGAAGGCATAATGTATGCATTAAAATGTCCCTGTAACAAATTTTATATAGGAGAGAGTAAAAGAGCATTTAAAACAAGACTTCAAGAACACATAAGAATATTAAAAGGGGCCAGGTTGACAGCCCTTTTGCTATGCACTTTAAAATGCATCATGGTAGTGAAGTTGGGGGATTACAAGGCACGGAGTTAGAACAAATACATGTTAGTCAGTACGGTAATTTGAATATAAAAGATAGGCTTTTGTATGAAGAGTCAATTTTTATACTGGAATATGGCACTTTAATTCCCCATGGACTAAATACAGAGTGCAACTGTAAATTTCTTATTTAATTAGGTGGAGTTTTCTTAAATGACTTAATTAGTGTTAAACCGCTACTGATGTGCAAGTACTATGTTTGAGATGTTAAGTGAAATAAATTATGGCCAACTTGTTACTTTTAAATAAATTTCAACCCTGCAACTCCCCCCACACACACACACACACACACACACACACACACACACACACACACACACACACACACACACACACACACACACACACACACTCACTCATGAATAAGCCGTAGCAATGCTAGTTTCATGCTGATTTTAGAAAATAGTACATTGTATGACACTACTACTGCCACAAAAGATCAGTGAATGTTCTTTAATAGTCAGCAAATAACAGCAGAAATAAGGCACTTTTATTCACCTCATTACGGTATAATGCCTACTTGTCACTGTCCCTGATTTCCCAGAATGTCCATAATTTTGTTTCATAATTTTGCCCTGTCCCTCTTACATTTTTTGATTTGCTGGTAAATGGTTCAGCATTACAGACAGTCAATAATGCTTAACATTAGAATTTCCTATGTCTTGTTGTTCAGTAAATGCATGTTGATAAGAGAAAACTTATAACATGGCTGTAGTGCGGAAACAACTATTTAATAAGCGCTTTCACGTCTCTGTATGACACTTCTTCAGATTTTAAAACTTTCCAAAAAACAGACATTTAAATATAAAATAAATCATTTAAAACATCCAACCACATTGCAAACTTCATTATGATGTCTGCTTTAAATAATACTTGTGCTGTTTCTTTAAAGCCATAACATTGTACTATGACAAAAAAACTCTATACAAAAACCTTATTAATCAGAGAATAAGTTCATATAACATCTTACATAAAATATACTTATGCATAAAAAATACTGAATAGTAATAAAAAACATTCAACATATTTATTAAGGGGTCTATCTAATAAAAAAGGTTTAATGGATATTCTATCATTCAACCCACTACACTTACTGGGTTGCAGCCGAATAATCCATTTTACTTCTTGTTTCCTGTAATATTCTTAGTATTACCCAAACGTGAACCCCTAAAAATCAATTCACAGACTATAAAATTAAACTTATGAACTTACCCCTCACTAAGAACATGTCTTGCTAAAGCCTTTGTCCCATCTTCCTTGTTAATGGCATATATATATTCCCTAATTCGTTCTCTTAGGGTACGATTCGTTTTTCCTATGTAGAAGGCTGGACACTTTGTGCAGTATGCCAAATATACTAAATCTCTGGTCCTGCAATCTGCATAGTGTCTAAATTCATACATTTTCTTGGTGGTAGGGTGTATAAAAATATTTGGGTTACCAATATATGAACAAAAATTACACCTTTTACAACTGTAGGTACCAACTCTTTGGGATTTAATAGATCATTTATTATCATTCTCATAGCATAATAACCTCTTCAGTGACTTACTATTTTATATGCAAAACTTGTTTTTTCACCAACCAACTGCTTAATCTTGTCATCTGTCATTAGACTCTTCCAATTCTTATAAATAATATCCATTACATCTCCATTGTTCTTTGTGTATGAAATCACCATTCTACATCTGTGTGACACCTTGGGTCTTACTTCTTCTGGAGGTGTAGTGTCTAAGTTATGTTTTCTAAAATAAGGTCTCCTCTTCCCTTTGCGATCAACTGTCATGTTAAGTAGCGAAAAAGATCATTCATTAGATCTATATCCCCTCTGTGAAAAGTTTTTTTTAAATTCTCAAGGGCTGCCTTATATTCAGTTTTGGCACTATATTCTTATAAATGTGGGGAGGGTGCATACTGTCTCTATAAAGAAAGTTATTCCCTTTGCATTCCTTTCTATATATGTTGGTCAAAATTCCAATGTCATTTCTCTTAACTGTCACAGCCAAGAAATCTATACTATTCCTACACCATGTACCTTTACAACTTAAAAAAAATCAGTGGTGGTATTTAGAAATGTATTAAAGTCTACTAACTCATCTTCTGTGCCTGCCCAGAGCAAAAACAGAAGGATATAGAAGAGGAAATCTGGACAAAGCCATAAGTAATGGGGGGACAAAGGACCGTAAATAGGGAAACTTTTTTTAAATATTGCTCTTACAAACTTAGAAAATTGATAGAATTTCAGGTTTTGCATTAGCATGAATTTTCTGAAGGGTATGAAGTCTGAAACTCAAATATCTGCATAGCCGGCTTTAGGCACCAGTGAACCCTGCGGTCGCTGGGGGCCCCTATTGCTGGGGGGGCCTCCAACCACACCAAGATGTCTTACCTTGACATTTTATAACATGCCTGCCAATCCAACAAAAGCTAGTACAGCAATTTTGTGTACTTAATAAACCAGATGAGTAATAATTTATATGCCCTTTAAAATTCAAAGATATCTTCAGTTATAGTAACTGTGTTTTGTCAAGCAACAGGCTTCACAATTCCATTAAATATTTTACCCCTGACATAGTACCCCTGGCTTAGTTAAAGTCAACTAGTGGACATTCACTCCACTAATATTAACAACATAGCCAACGTTAGGTACTTGCAATACACGTGGCTGCAAGGGGGGCCTCTTAATCATCCTTGACTGTATGTGGGAGGCTCCACAAAAGTTGCTGCTGGTTGGGGAAAAATGAGAATAAATATATTAATTTCCTGATCGTGCTGTTTAACGTGAACAGGCCTGTAAAATGACCCTGTTAGAATAAAGCTGATAATGAACATAAGCAAGGTAAGCACGAGAGAGAGATCGGTGCAAACCTTGGATTTTTAGAAAGGCTGATGCTTCTGATCTTCAGGGATGGTTTTCTCTTTCAGGGAATTTTATAAATACTGACAGAACACCAGCTACTAAAACTTTCAAATTCTTTGCAGAAGAATTCAGTGCAATGTCTGTAATAGCAGAATAAAGGCTTAAAATCATCAAGTTCTAAATATTACTCTAATTAAATTAAAAAGTTAGTAGTATAACACCTTTTGCATTAGCTTTCATTTTTTGGACAGTAAGTATAAAACTCTGATGTCTGGATTTATTGACTGTCTGTAATCCTGAATGATTTACAAGCAAATCAAACTTTTTACAAAGGATAGAGCAAAACTATGAGAAAAGTCAGTGAAAGTAAATAAATGTGACTTACCCCTGCTGCTGTTTGACGACTGCTAAACTGCAGTCACTGATCATGCTGCGCCTGTACCAGTGCTGCACAGTGTATTGCTGTTTGCTGAAATAAGTACAAAACTGGTATTGCTATGGCGTGTGTGTGTGTGTGTGTGTGTGTGTGTGTGTGTGTGTGTGTGTGGTGTGTAAAAAATATCAGTGATTTTTATCTGTGTGCACACCCAATAATGCCAGAACACAGACATTATTCTTCTGGGTATCAGTAGAAAAATGTAGCCAACAAGTAATTATATTTCAAAAGTAATGGATAAAATATATCACAGAACATTCAGACATTTAGATCTTCTAAGAGTCTGGGGGCCCCATTCCCCACACTGTATATCTGGATACATGGGGCTCCCTTAATCATCCTTGACTATGGGGGCCCCAAAAAAGCTGTTGCTGGTTGGGGAAAATGAGGAGGAAAAAATGTATTAATTTTCTGATTACGCTCTTTAACCTGAACAGGGGTGTGATATGACCCTGTTAGGATAAAGCTGATAATGGCCTCTGCTCTCAGCCACTCCCATTCTAAAACCAGCCCTGCTCAGATGTGTGTGTGTGTGTGTGTGGGGGGGTTATTACGTCCTTAATTGTCACCACAGTCAAACTTTAGATGTGTGCACATGTTTGTGTTTGGGTTGATGACAGTGTGGTCATTGTTTCTTTTATTTTTCTCACAGACTTCAGAGTTGTACAAAGTAGGTTACTATAGTTTGTATAGGGGCAGTGTACTGTCTAGGAGTAACAAAGTATAATACATTAGTGTAATTGTTATTTTTTCACTTTCCTCACCATCACACTTCAGATTTGTATGCAAGTAGCTGCCTTTGACAGTTTGGGTTGAGGAATGAGGAGGCACATATGTATATGTATGTATGTTAGCAGTCATTTGAAATACAAGACTGTAGAAATTTGAACCTCTGCTTTCATCCCAGTCTAACACCAGAGGGATGCAAAGGCAGTCTTTGTGGGGGGTTAGGGAGGCAGACAGTTTTAAGATAACACCTGTGTATCCAGACAACAACTGGCTTGTTAGTTTATTGTGAGTTACTGTTTTGTCATCTTTGAACATTAAGCCTTTGGTACAACTTTTGTCTTCATGGAAAGAAAAAAAAAGACAAATTATTTATTTTCTTACTAGTGATTTTGTTTGGGCCACCATTGGTTGGGAAAATGCTCTAAATATATTTCAGAACATGCATAACCCAATGGCTTCTGGTGGCTCTGGCTTAACTGAGTTATTTCCTAAATGGTTATAACTGTGCTTATTTGGTCAGGAAAGGTGTGTTGAAAGGATGCAAGGAAAACTAAAGTTGAACAGCAAAAATTTCTGTTCAAGCCATCATTGGATGAAAAGTTTGAGTAAAAAGAAAAAAAAACTTTTAAGATGCACTTCAAAGCATATAATAAGTTATGGCTTCTCGAAAAAGCTGAAGAGTAAAGCAAAATGTGATAAAAGGAAGAAAAAAGTAATGTGCATTGTATAGGGAGCCCAAGATGGAGGGAAAACCGAGGAAGACCAGTGTGTGTGTGTGTGTGTGTGTGTGTGTGTGTGTGTGTGTTTATGTGTGTATGTATGTTGGGGGGGGGGGTTGAAACAGTAGGCATAGGGCACCATATCACAAAGTCCAGACCTGTACATATAGTTGCTGCAATGTATCATTGGTGCAACTAAATGCCAGTAACTTTAAATGTCCATTTGTGAGATAAGCCAACATTGTGTGGTACACAGGCCTGTTGTATTATAACAGTATTGTAGCTACAGGTCAGTCTGTATCTACTACTCCTAAATGTTTGCAGCATAAACTAAAATGTTGCTTAGGATGGTTATCAGTGACAGGGTGATGCATAGATTGAAAGTGCCTAGGGGGCCCCCAACTTGACATCTGCCGGGGCCCCCCAAAATGCTAACGCCGGCCCTGAATATCTGTCATTATTTTCTAACTTTAACCCTTGATGATTTGCAAATGATTTGCCAGAAAAACAAAATTTTATGAGAAACAAACCAAAAATATGAGTAAAAAATCTGGACATTCCTTGAAAATCTGTACAGTTGAGAGGTATGTGAGAGATCTTTTTATCCTAGAATAGAAGCAAGTTGGTTTGGTTCTATTTTTTAATATATTAATCTGGAAGTTAAGTGTTGGTCAGTCCAGATCCCATGGTATTTGAAAGAGGTTAATGTTTCTGTTGGAGAGTCATTTAAGTCTTTAATATCCAGGGCATTAGCTTCTTTGGCTATTTTTAGATGAGTTCTCAAAAACATAGCTTTAGATGAGTTTAGTTTTAGTTTGTGATTTGACTGAGAGAGTGTAGATTAATTTGGAGTGGAGTTTTGTATTTGAGATTGGAAGTTTATTGATAAAAATGGATAATAGTACAACGGCTAGAATTAATCACAGAAGAGCTCCGTTGTGTAGTGTCACAGGGTCTGAAATGGAAGAGCCTAGTTTGATCCTAAGGAGTCTGTTCGAGAGAAAGTCTTTGAGTCATGTTGAGGCTTCTGCATTTATGTCATTTTCTGACAGTTTGTGTAGAAGGGTGTGGTAAGTGAAGTGAAAAGCCTTTGTAAGTTCTGTAAAACCACACCTATAAAGTTGCCTTTATCTGTGCAAATTAGGATTTCATTTACTAGATTTGCACAAACAGAACCCTGACCACAACAGGTGGTTCTAGCATTTTTACACACACACACACATACACACACACACACACACACACACACACACACACACAACAGGCACAAGAAACCACATGGAAGCACTTTGAACCCACACAAGTGGAAGGATTCGCCCTCACCCCCTCAACTAATTATACCAACTATGAGATTGCACTATAGTGGGGAAAGAGGCAAACTTCCAAATGTTGGCCTACTGCTTCCTTTCCCTGGGTATATTGTTGGTTATGTGAGGATTTCTTTAAATGAAGATTCAATGTTGTTGTCTAAGGGGTATGTGGGTTTTCAATCTTTTCAAGTAAATCCATATATATATATATATATATATATATATATATATATATACACACACACACACACACACACACACACACACACACATATATATATATATATATATATATATATATATATATATATATATATATATATATATATATATATAATATTGTTAATATTCTAAGAACAGGAATTGCATTATGATCCTCAGAATGGTAAGACTGTATGTGTGAACAGAGGGACTATATATTAAGTTCAAGGCTATAACCTCTTAGAGTATTTCTTCTGCACAGAGGTACAGTGAGCTTAGAGTTAGAATGTGCAAATAGCAAAGGTATGGATAGCATACTGTCCTTTGTCATGGGTACTGAGGAGTAGTACGGTAAATGCCATTATTACTTTTACAATGACAATTTGTTTTTTGTTTGGTTTCAGTTTTAGTATAAATTATGTTTTAATACAATAATTTCATTTCCAGTTTATTTACAAGTATTCTCATATATTTTCCACCTTTTTTCCTTTGCTTCCATAAATCAAAGAAATCAGAAAAGTAACAAATAACATAGTGTATAACATCTGCTTAATAATATTAAATAATACATTTCTAATCCCGCAAGGATCAAATAAGCGCTTTTGTTTGGCTCCTGCCAAACTTTTTCAAACAGGTTACATATCACTTCCTGCTGGTTAAGTAATTTTTGTCAGTGATGTAAGCAATTAAAACCATTCGAAATATTAAAGAAGCAGCATGCCTACATAAAAGAACCTTTAAAAACAATACAAACAAAGCAATGTTTTACAATCAAAACAATTTTTGTGTGTGTGCCGAAGAGAAGGTCAATAAATATATGCACAAAGAACATATGCATATGTGTGCATAAAAACTGCATGTTTAAACTGCCAAAAAATGCAAGAAATGCACACAAAGGAATATCGTATGATGTGCGCTCGCAAATCCAACCCTGTATACAAGGATGTCAAAGAATGTGTAAGATGTATAAAAATGTGTGTAAAATAATGCAGTATATGTGTGTGAATGGGAATAAGCATCTCTTGTGTCAACTTACAAGTTAATAATAAATAATATATAATAATGTACAATATATTATAAATATTGTATAACTAATAATAATAATTATAATCTTATAAAATGTACAAAATGTTGTGTGTAAAATGTTGTATTAACTTCTCCACAAAACTAATGCTAACGATGGTGAACTTATATAAAATGCTAGACCAATATTCACAAAACTCTGTTACTAAACTCTAAGTAATCATAAGTTAAAATATTTGTGTTTGTTAATTCATTCCATATGTGGTATTCACAGTGTCAATTATAAAATGTACGTGTGTTTATAAATTACACTCAATACCAGCCAAACCGAAAATCATGTATATGTATTCTTAATTTAACTACAAAAAGTAATAAAACCATGTTATAAAATAAATAGTAATAGTAACAGAGATGTTTAAAAGTACACAATTTAATAGTATAAAAAGTAATAAATAAATAACCTGTAAGGTTTAAATTAATATAAAAATATGTGTACGTGTATGTATACATGTAATCAATTTGAAATAAAATAAACTATTTTGGTGTGAAATACTTATTAAGTGTGGTGGTAAATCCATATAGATAAATAAATAAATAGTAGTAAAAAGTTTTTTTTATCTCACAAGTGATTTTACTTTAAAATACTACCAATAGATAAGGAATTGTTCAACCCTGGCCAATTACTTGCGTTTAACCTTAATTGCCATTCAAGCTCACGTCTTTCTAGTAGTAATTGCCACGCCCCACTCTGATGTCTACTTTCAGGACATCCAGTACTACAAACTTAAAATTATGAGATGTGTTTGTGCTAATGTGTTTTGCTAAAGCATTTAATTCATTTCCATCTCTTATAGCCCTTATGTGTTCACCAACACGTTCTTTAAATTTTCTTTCTGTTTTACCTGTGTAAAACGTGGTGCAATTGTTGCATAAGGCACAATAAACAACTTTTTCAGTGTTGCAACAAGCTTTGTCTTTTAAACAAATCTTAATGTTGTTTATCATCAATTCGTTTGTTTCAAGTACATAATTACAGTATTTGCATCTACCACATCTAAATGTTTTACCATGTTTTGTATTGTATGTGTTTTCCAAGTGTTTTTTCAAATTCATACCTTTTTGTACACTATAGATGGAGTGTTGTCAAAATGAGAATGTAGTGATGCATCCGCCTTAATAAGCTGCCAATTCTTCTTTAAAATGTTATTTATAAAACCACTATCAGAATTAAAAGTGGTGATAAAACTCTTAGTAAAATGTTGAACTCCTTTGTTATTTGATGTATCAATGTTAGTTTGAGTCATTGTTGTTTGAATATTGGTGTCATTGTCCAAATTTCCTATATTTAAACTTAATGTGTTCGATGTAGTTTTTACTACCTGATTTAATAAAGGTATGAAATGTAAGTTATCCCTTTTGTAAACTACTTCATTCATAATATTATGTATTAACTTCTCCGGGTAACCTCTTTTTTTAAACGTATCACACAGGTTCAAACATTCAAGTATAAAATCATCTCTTTTACTAATCATTCTGGAGGCCCTAACAAATTGACCTTTTAGAACGGCTCTTTTCTGAGTATAGGGATGGCAGCTATTAAAGTGCAAAAAACTGTTACTGTACATTTCTTTTCGATATATTTTAGATGTAAACTCTCCTTTCATAATGTCCTTTTCTAATAATACGTCTAAATAAGCTATAGAGGTGGAGTTGGTGGTTGCTGTAAATTTTAAAAAAGTGGTTGTTAAGTTAATGTATGTTAAAAATTCTTCTAATTTCTCATGACTACCATCCCACAAAATAAATATCTCATCCAAAAAACGTAAATAAATTTTACAAAAATTTAAAAATGTTGAATTAAAAACATACATTTTCTCCCATGTATACATTACTATATTGGCATAAAGGCCTCCACACGGAGACCCCATGGCCACTCCTTCATTTTGTAAATAAATATTATTATTAAAAATTACAAAATTATTCCTTAAAATAATGTCTATAAGTTGATCAAACAAATTAATTCTGGTTTGGCTTAAACCCTTTTCATACAAAAATAAATTAAACCAGTCAATACCAACATCATGTGGGATAACAGAATATAAATCTTTGACGTCAATAGTAACAAATATGTCATTCACATTATATTTAGTAGAACCAATTATTGATAAAAAATCCCATGAATCTTTCAATAGATATTTTTCAGTATATATATATATATATACCTTTTTAAGTTGTTATCAATGAATTTTGCTATGGGATTAGTAATGGACCCCTGTGCATCCACAATTGGTCTAAAAGGGGGATTGTTTAAATCTTTATGAATTTTAGGCTCTCCAAACATAGTTGGAGTCCTGGGGTGACAAATGTTCATATAATTAAATTCATCTATGTCTATGTGTCCTTCAATATATAGATCGTAGATGATACCTCTAATACGTCTGTAAGCTATGTTTAGTTCATTAAGTGAACTCAACGTGTATGTATTGCTGTTTAGTATTTTTTTTTTACTGCCATGTTGTAGTCATGGGTGTTAAATATTGTCATTCCACCTCCCTTGTCTGGTTTAATGAATCTAATGTTTTTTGTCTCCTTTAACATATTTAGAATGCTGTATTCGTTTCTTGTTAAATTGTAACTCTTGTTCTTGTTACTGTATATTTCAAGAGCACGGAAATCAAGTTCACACATTCTTTCGAATGTATCCAATGTAGGATGAAGAGGTGGATTAAAGGAGCTAGAAACATATAATGGTTTCATTACTTGCTCGTTATTGTGAAATAATAAACTTAAGTTTAATTTTCTAATGAATATTTTCAAATCAATGATAGAAGACACTATGTTCATTCTTTTACTTGGAATGAACGTTTGACCTCGTGAAAACAAGTCACAAATGTTGTGATCAAAAGTAAAATCTGAATAATTATACACAGTGAAATCTCCAGTACTGTTAGTGTACTTAATGGGCTTCTTGTTGGGTGACATATCGCACACTAATGTCCCCTCCACTGACCCCTGTTGTTGTTGTTTCATCCTCTGGAAAAAGTTCCACGTGTGTAGGTTTGATTCTGTGGCCCCCAATTTTTCTGATTTTGATGCTGAAAAGTTTGTTGGCATTGTATTAATGTTTCGGATCTCCGGAGGGGTATAAACATATCTGTCTCTAAAAAAGTGTTCTCCTCGAATTCACCCTCGTCATCAATGGTGTTTAAGTTGAAGTTATTACTGTTGTTACTATTTCCACTACTATTAGGTGTTAATTTCACCCCCCATTGTTGAGACAAAGGGGGTGCGGGGTACGCTGTGCCTTGTCCATAAGAATTAATGTCACGTTCTAATTTTTTAAATTTTCTATCTTTTATGGTCTTCATTTTTTCGTCAATAGATTTGAAAATTCATTGATATTCAAAATCATTGTTAGTGAAGGCTGGATCATTTTTTACTACTAAATTCAGTTCATTGGCTTTTTCTGTCAATAGTTCAATGGTCTTTTTGTTGTCACCTATTACCAAATTCATGTAATCCATACCAAATTTATCAAATAATTTAATTAAATCTATGTGTAATGGTGAATTAGCCATAAGTCCTCTAGGAAATCTCCAAACACGTAGTCCCTTTGGAACAATGTTTTTTTTTAATGCATTCATAAAAATAGTTATTATCCATTTGCAATTTTTTAATTTTAAGAAGAACATAGTCTAATTCAGATAATTTGTCGTTAAATGACTTTTGCATACCTGTAGTAGTCTTCGTAGTCGTAGAAAAGCCATAATTGTTATTTAACCACAAAGAGATTTCATTGTTCCTATTTGTATTTGAGTCAACTGAAGTAGATGGTTGTTCACTTTCTCCTACATTAATGCGACTATCAAGTGGTGAATGACTCATATTTTGTCCATTAGAATCAGTCCCATTGATCTCTACAAAGGGATTGGAATGAAGGGTTAAATTTAAACCTTGCGATAAAGTACACTGTTCCAAACGATCCATTCTGTCCGTTAATTTCTCTATAAGCTGTGTCAGACTGCACAAAATACTTTCAGATGCTGTTTCAACCTCCGTCTCAGCCATGTCTGAACCACAAAACCAAGACAATAAGAGTAAAACCAAAACGAAACAAAGCAAAACCAAGAAAAAATGGACTAGCTCAACGAAATTTTAATAAAGACAAATAAATCCACAAAGAACAAATATCAGGCAACATCAAATAATTGCTTTCGTTTGGCTCCTGCCAAACTTTTTCAAACAGTTTACACATCACTTCCTGCTGGTTAAGTAATTTTTGTCAGTGATGTAAGCAATTAAAACCATTCGAAATATTAAAGAGGCAGCATGCCTACATAAAAGAACCTTTAAAAACAATACAAACAAAGCAATGTTTTACAATCAAAACAATTTTTGTGTGTGTGCCGAACAGAAGGTCAATAAATATATGCACAAAGAACATATGCATATGTGTGCATAAAGACTGCATGTTTAAACTGCCAAAAAATGCAAGAAATGCACACAAAGGAACAGCGTATGATGTGCGCTTGCAAATCCAACCCTGTGTACTAGGATGTCAAAGAATGTGTAAGATGTATAAAAAATGTGTGTAAAATAATGCAGTATATGTGTGTGAATGGGAATAAGCGTCTCTTGTGTCAACTTACAAGTTAATAATAAATAATATATAATAATGTACAATATATTATAAATATTGTATAACTAATAATAATAATTATAATCTTATAAAATGTACAAAATGTTGTGTGTGAAATGTTATATTAACTTCTCCACAAAACTAATGCTAGCGATGGTGAACTTATATAAAATGCTAGACCAATATTCACAAAACTCTGTTACTAAACACTAAGTAATCATAAGTTAAAATATTTGTGTTTGTTAATTCATTCCATATGTGGTATTCGCAGTGTCAAAGAAAGACGTGAGCTTGAATGGCAATTAAGGTTAAACTCAAATAATTGGCCGGGGTTGAACAATTCCTTATCTATTGGTAGTATTTTAAAGTTAAAATCACTTGCGAGATAAAAAAACTCTTTTTAATACTATTTATTTATTTATTTATTTATTTATTTATTTATTTATTTATCTATATGGATTTACCACCACACTTAATAAGTAATTCACACCAAAATAGTTTATCTTATTTCAAATTGATTGCATGTATACATACACGTACACATATTTTTATATTAATTTAAACCTTACAGGTTATTAATTAATTTATTTATTTATTACTTTTTATACTATTAAATTGTGTACTTTTAAACATCTCTGTTACTATTATTATTTATTTTATTATATGGTTTTATTACTTTTTGTAGTTAAACTAAGAAAACATATACATGATTTTTGGTTTGGTTGGTATTGAGTGTAATTTATAAACACACATACATTTTATAATTGACACTGCGAATACCACATATGGAATGAATTAACAAACACAAATATTTTAACTTATGATTACTTAGAGTTTAGTAACAGAGTTTTGTGAATATTGGTCTAGCATTTTATATAAGTTCATCATCGTTAGCATTAGTTTTGTGGAGAAGTTAATATAACATTTTACACACAACATTTTGTACATTTTATAAGATTATAATTATTATTATTAGTTATACAATATTTATAATATATTGTACATTATTATATATTATTTATTATTAACTTGTAAGTTGACACAAGAGATGCTTATTCCCATTCACACACATATACTGCATTATTTTACACACATTTTTTATACATCTTACACATTCTTTGACATCCTTGTATACAGGGTTGGATTTGCGAGTGCACATGATACGCTGTTCCTTTCTTGCATTTTTTGGCAGTTTAAACATGCAGTTTTTTATGCACACATATGCATATGTTCTTTGTGCATATATTTATTGACCTTCTGTTCGGCACACACACAAAAATTGTTTTGATTGTAAAACATTGCTTTGTTTGTATTGTTTTTAAAGGTTCTTTTATGTAGGCATGCTGCCTCTTTAATATTTCAAATGGTTTTAATTGCTTACATCACTGACAAAAATTACTTAACCAGCAGGAAGTGATGTGTAAACTGTTTGAAAAAGTTTGGCAGGAGCCAAACGAAAGCGCTTATTTGATATTGCCTGATATTTGTTCTTTGTGGATTTATTTGTCTTTATTAAACTTTCGTCGAGCAAGTCCGTTTTTTCTTGGTTTTGCTTTGTTTCATTTGGTTTTACTCTTATAATCCTGCAAGGATACTTAGATTCTTAGTTTGCCCAAAAAAACTTAAACATATTGGGCAGGATTCACGAAGCCTCCGTGTAAGAGTTAGCAAGTCTTACACGGAGGCTGCAGTTAAACGGGGTGATGTCAGCATGCCATGCATATTCATGAGGGCATGCTGAATCACACCCTAGGCTAACACGGTCCGTATAGCAAAGTAGGGGGCGTGTCCACATGGTGTGACCTGCAAAGGGACACACCCCCAGAAGAATCACAGTCCCAAAAGGAAACTCCCACAAGTGAGTCCGCGGAAATGTCACGGAACACAACACCACACATGCCCCTACAGACTAGTAACCCAACTGAAAAGTAAAACGTAAAAATGAACAGTTTCATTTTTTTTTTTATTTCAGAAATGTTTGCTCGTAATTGCGCTCATTTGCGCGGGTGTGCCCTTCGCTCAGCCACAGTTAGCAGTCACTGAAAAAGCATATAAGCTCTAAATATGCAAAATAAGCCAAGTAGCAATAGCGTAGCAGTAGAGACGTCAGCCAAAGAGGAGGCAGTCACGGTTTGAGCACCAACAACATCATTTTTTATTTTTAGTGAAATAAGCACGAAACAATCCCCTGACATATATGTATATATATATATATATATATAATTATAATTTAAGTAAAATGCAATGAAATGGGCCATGTTTTATGAAGAACTCTGACACAATAAAAAAATAAAATATTTTATAAGTGCCCATAGCTGGGCAGTGCTCTAACAAGCTGAGTATGTATGCCTGCAGGTGAGCAGTGGTTTAACAGGTGTAATAGGAGTGGCCGGAGTTGAGCAGTTCTTTAACATGCTGAAAGTGTGTGCCCGTAGTTGTGCAGCATTTCTCACAGTGTAATATGTGTGCTCATAGCCAAATAACGCGTTAACCAGTGTAACCCGTTTGCGCGGAGCTGCGCAGCGTGCCAACCGGCTTACCGGCAGGCAACATAGAACAACCTGTATCAAAGCTGCCTTTAAACAGACACACCTCCTAGCCTGTCTAGACAGTAGTAAAATAAAAAAAAGAAGCAATGCCCAGGCTCAAACCCAGGATACTGTGCATCATAGTCAAAGTACTGAACCACTAAGCCATGACAGCTGCACTGAAAACTGCAGTATTAGCATATATATAGGAATGAATGGAAATAGAAGCATGACAAAGCAGGTTTTGTGAAGCTGATACAATTCCAAAATGGCCAATCACAGATAAGTGCAGGAAAAATGGCATATATAAGCCCCATAGGCGGGAATACACAGCATAACTGATTGTGGAACCTATTTGCAGTCAGGATGGCCGATGTGGGAGAGGGCAGTCACTTTCGAGCACAGAGGTGGGGTGTTGAGGAGTCCAAATACATGGTTTGGCTCCTAGTCCATGATCATGAGGTGCAACTCGGGCAGGGCCAGGTTCTGTGTGGTGCATATAAGGCAGAGGGGTGGAACCGGTTGGCACATGATCTCACCAGTGCCACAGGCATACCAAGGACTGGTGAACAGGTCCATCACCACCATGCGGACCTGAAGAGACGGAAGCAGGACCAACTGAACCATTGGATCCAAGAGGCCCGGCAAATGCCCAATGCCCCACTACTGAGTAAGTATCCATGTAATTATGTATGTAAGGAATTATCCTAGCTGATATTATGGAGATGTATGTTCCAATATTACTTAATTTATATTACAGCTGCAGGTGTGCGTTCCGTGAATAGGCGAGCCTATGGTGATAGGTTGGAGCAGTTGAGCCACTAGGCAGGTTAGTAATTATATTCCTGTACTTGTTATACAATATAAGTGAGACAGCTTGTAAAAGAGGTCAGTGTAGTCACATATTAATAAAGTTCAAATAACACTAGAAGAAAGATTCTGCTAGCACTGTATGATTAGATAAGTGATGCAGCCTGTAATCCAGGAATAAAAAGTAAACAAGTCTGAAATAGTGATTACCCACCTGAAGTGTAATATCAGATAACCTGCAGCATTCTGCAAATCACTGGTAAATAAGCCAAAGATAATAGACATGTGTGAAATACATCCCCTTAGAAAATCTGCCATATGAAACAAGTGAGTCTGTTGGAAAGGATTGTTGTAAGCAGGTATGACATGTTAATAATGCCTACAATAAAGTACCAACTTGAATTGTAAAAATAAAACAAGTGAGTGAGAGAAAGATGTATGAATCGACTAAGAAAGCTGTTATAACTTCTGAATAAAGTATACTGCAGTCAGTACATAATGAAATGAATGAGACAGCCAGAACCAAAAAGTGAAATGTAAGAAATAAAGTACTGAAGCTGGAATGTGTCTGTCCCACAATTTGTATATGTTGCTGTACCCTTGCAATATGGAGATAGTATGGTTGTATGAAATAATGAACATCCACAGTTGTCTAGAGCCATATAAATGAAATGTAGCAGGATGTTGTACCTGAACATAGCCAGATATGAAATGTGTATGAATAAAAATGCAATGGATATTAATGTATCAGTAACAGTCCCATCAACAACATTCCTAAGGTTACATATAGGAAACTGTAGTAAGACCTGTAGGGTATATATATATATCTCCAGCTACTAGAGATGTACAGCATATGTATATGTAGTGGAAGTTGTTAATGAAATATTTCTTCACCCTACCCTATATTCACAAATAATGTAATTCCACAACAAACTGGGTATGTGTATTCACAATCAATTCCTATGGACATTTGTCCTGTTGGTTCAAACATATTTGCATGTATGTTGCTGCATGTGCCCTGTTCACATATCCAAACCCGATGGCCTGTTGCCATCAATCGACCCTGCATGCTGTTGGATTGTGTACTGTTGTTCAAAATATGCATGTGTTATGCTTGCTGTTCAGTGTTTGGAATTCATGGGTGTTTGGTTAATGGGAATACTGATGCATGCTGTTACAACTAATTTTGAATGGTATTGTTTGTTACTAACCCAAAATGTCATAAAATATGTCTAAATATAGGACAACAGGAAGGCGGGTTCCAGCGGACCCACCTCTCCCACCTCAGCTGGCGAGTGCACCTGGCACTAGTGCCCAGGATGGAACCTCCTCTGGTGGCCCTGTGCCACCTTCGGTTGGAAGTGCTGCAGGGGATGGGGCTCGTCCCCCCTCTGCAAGAGTGGCCGGAGGAGACCATCCACTCACCCACTGTCCACTCACCCTCCAAAGTGTCCGGTCTGTGGTGCATAGAGAGATCAGGCAGTCTGTGCTTGAACCCGTATGCCAGCTTGAGGCTCGGGTGGCACAACTCACGGGTGTCCCTGCTGCCTGTCCTTGCACAGCCCCCAGCACAGCCCCGTCCTGGGCTGTGAAGGCACAGTGGCAACTGCCCATGGGTGGGGATGTCAGTTCCACTTTTGCCATCTGTGGGCTCATGGGCTCGCGATATCCCAACATCTGTCCCCATCAATTGTTTCCCCACACATGTGTCATACTCCGTCCCTGTATGCATCTTGTTTGTCTTGTCTGTTAACCTCCCCTACCTACCTCCCCAAATATGCCTACTTCCTGTACCTCACATTCCACTCTCACCTGAAAAAAAAAAAAGAAAAAAAAAGGGCACTCTGTCCCCCGCAAAAAAATTACGCCCCATACATAGCTGCCCATTTTGCAGACATGTCTGCTGGACATGTGAAGTGGTAATTACAATTGGCTGTACAACATACTTTGTTGTCCTCACCCCTCTCTCAGGGGTGGAAGGTTTCAAATTTCACAGCAAATTACAGAGATATGCACAGCTGTTGCTGATAAAGAAATGGGCAGCTATGGGCCTTTCCTACATCCTTCCTGCAAATCCCAAGCTTGTTTTCCTACTGTCCTACCCTCTTTGTGCCCCCTTTTTCACCACTGTCCTATCTCCCCATTTTCTTTTCTTTCAAAGAAATTAGCGCGGGTGTGCGTGACAGTAAGCACTGTTAAGCAGTTGTAAGCGAGTGTGCACTTGTGTGCACTTAGCTAAGCGTGTGCTTGCTAGCGACAGTGCATGCGTGAGCTCACAAGAAACCAGCGCTAACCCGCTTACAACTGCTTAAAAGTGCCTTAGTCACTCTGAATGACAAGACCTGTAGTTTGCTCAGCAGCAAAATAAAATTCCTCTGTCAGTCTCGAACCCAAGACATTGGAAACACTAGTCTGCATGACTTACCACTAAGCCATGACTGATATACAAGAACCTACTGCTGAAAGCAATATATCATGAAATAGTAGGACTGAATGTAAAGGGAATATAGGAAGGCTATTACACAAAGCTTGTCTTGTATCTTTACTGGCAATTCTTGTGGATTTGTATAACATTAGTGTGAGAAGAGAAACAGCCATGCTAGTCGGTAGCTAGTAGGTAATAATGTGACAGTAGCACCTTGCAAACCACACACACTATCAGAGCAGGATAAACACTGCCATATTTGAACAGGTAAGAGGCCAGACCTCACAAATGGGACTGAATTACAGGGATGTCCCTGATATGAAAACAAATGTTAACTGTGCCCCACTGACTCCCTGTGAAATGTACTAATAGTAGGCAGAAAGGTGGTTTGTCCCACGTAATGGTAACTGTCAACTACTGAAAGTATGCACTATGTGCATGTCAGAAATGGTGTATTCACAAGCACACCCACATGTAGGTATACAACCCACAAATATCAAAGGAGGTATCCAACTAATAACAGAAGGACAGTATAGCTGTTTACAAGCACTGCATGTGCCTGCTATCCATAACTGTCATTACAAAGTAGAAGGTGCCACTACTGCTCAGGAGCAAAATAAAATACCCTTGTAGGTGTCAAGCCCCACACCCTGGCCAGACTAGACTGCATGCAGTACCACCAAACCACAACAAACATATAAGGAACTGCTGCTGAAAGAAATATAGCAAGCATTACAAGGAGTGAATATGAATGGAAAATAGGGAAGCCATAGCAACACATTCCAGTAAAGACATCTAGCAGGCCTCCAAGGAGTGAATGTAAAGGCTAAATAGAGAAGCCATAGCAACAAATTGCAAGAGCCACTGCAGTAAACCAGTTACTCCACAAGTCCCACAGGAAAGCACATACTCCCATTTAAACAGTATTAGTATTATTAGGTGTCAGTTAACATACACACTGAGAAGAATAAACTGGAGGAAGCAATAGTCAGGTGTCAGTACAACATGCATGTCAGTGCCTACAACATAGCCTGAGATATGAGAGACATACCAACCTTTACACTCAGACAACAGTGTCCACAGCATACCAGCATGGTCCCCACCTTGAAAATCTGAAAGGGCTACACCTACCTCACCTAACATTTTATAGCACTGTCCTGAAATCACAGTGAGAACTGCAATTACCACACAGCAGGCAGCATGCAATTAGCAAATGCTGCCTAACAATTGGTGCAGTGGCCATCACATGCACATCTGCATACACCTACAAAAGCAGCCTGTACTCCCAGTCCACACATGCAATACATTCATTGCAACAGCCGGAGAGAGAGAGAGAGAGAGAGAGAGAGAGAGAGAGAGAGAGAGAGAGAGAGAGAGAGAGAGAGAGAGAGAGAGAGAGAGAGAGAGAGAGAGAGAGAGAGAGAGAGAGAGAGACATAAATAAATAAAAACAAAGAAATAAAAAAAACAAACAAATAAGAGACACAGACTGCTGAAACCACTACAGTACAGAACAGCAGGCTACCAAGCAGCAAGCCATCAAAAATAGCAGTGTCCAAGAAAGGCAATGTAAACTAATAATGTAATAGTCTACATACTGTGAACCCTCCATATGTGTTAGCAGTCTGTATATAGATATATATGAGGATGTGCATAGGGCAGGGGACATACTGCAACTGTTAGTGAAGGCTGGACATACATATGTATGTGAAGGATGCTATGTGCACATAACAATGTAGGTTGTAGTGCAACGTACAAGGTAGGTTGTACAGTACTGAATGTTTAGCAGTATGAGTGTGTATTCGTATGTGTAAATAAAAAGGTATAAATATATATATTATATGTATATGTATGTATATTTATATATGTATTTATATATAATGTGCATATATATATATATATATATATATATATATATATATATATATATATATATATATATTTATACATAGATAGAGAGGGATGTAGAAATAGATAGACCCAGAATGATACCACAGTACAAGGACAAAATAATTGACCTCAACAATTGGCTAAGCTTCTGGTGTCATTCTAAGGGGATCCAGCATCTGTCTGCCTGGGATGACATGACCGATTGCTGTGCCAGAGATGGCCTGCACCTGTTGCCCTCAGGATTCCAGATACTGGCTAAGACTCATGCCATCCCTATAGTGCCTTCATCAGGCAAGGTTCAAATGACAAATACACCACTGTAAATGGTGACATCTGTGACATCTGTGCAGTGACAGAGACCTGGTGCAAAGCTCCAGAGAGCACCCCTGCATTACCGGGCTTCATGTCATACCACACCTGTTGGCCACCTAACCCAGAAGGAAGCACTAAAGGAGGAGGCATGTCCATATTCATTATGGATATCCACACCTCCAGGCTAGTTGCACAGCATAATGCATCTGAGGTATCCAATTGCAACTAACTCTGGGCAAGAACGCAATCCAAATCGTAGCTTGCTACAGACCCCCCACCATGCCACAGGATTCACACCCCTCATGTCATGATACATTGGAAAGTATTGTGTACAACCCAACACCCTAATAATGGCCAATTTCACCTAACCCACCATTAACTGGAAAAACTACACCCGTACCAACTCTATTGCTCAACGTTTTCTAGAATTCATAAATACCAATGCCTTGGATTAACATATTCACACCCCCACCAGGGGCAGGAATATCCCACACTTGGTCATCACCAACATGGGAAACTGGTGTTCCACACCAGAGGTCAATTCCTCGTTGGTGACATCTGACCACAAGGTAATCAGCCTAGACATCCACATCCCACCCCCAGCCCCAATTAGGGGCACCATCATAACAAACTTCTCAAAAGCCAATGTCACACTTCTTAAGACAGAAGTGGCAAACTGCATGACACCCATACAGATGGACAATAGAGGTATGATTGCTGAATCCTACACAAATGCACTGTATAAGCACTTACACGAGTGCATGGATCATGCTATCCCTAATAGATCCAAGATGTTATCCCCCAGACAAAGGAAGCCAGTCTGGTGGTCCTCTGCCATAAACAAACTCTACATCAGAAGAAAGACACTGTTGCAAAAATAAGTAATTTCCCATGACTGGAGGAACTCCCTGGTCAACCTCAGTAAGAAGCTGAGATCCCTCATAAAATCCCCCAAAGCTAGTTACGAAAACAAAAGTGCCACTGACTCTAAAGACAACCACAAAGCATTCTATAGCTATGTCAAGAATCTAAATGGGAACACTCAGATCTGCTCTGAGGTACAGCATAATGGCACTAAATATACATAACCAACTGATATTGCCAACATCCTGGCAGATAGGTTCAGTGCTAACTTTACCCCCTCTCACCCCCTAGAGGGCCCATCTCTATACTGGAAGAATGCAAAGTCCCCATAATCACGGCTGCACAGGTAAAATACACACTCTCCAAAGCCAAGAACACAGCATCCATGGGACCTGACAATATCCCAGGCTGCATTCTACATGAACCACTGAATGAACTGGCACCCTACCGCAGTACCATGTTCAATCATAGCCTCACCTCAGGCTTTGTAGCCACTGAATAGTGCACCACAACACATCCCACTCCACAAAGGGGGAGCCACGATGGACCATGGTAACCACCGCCCCATTAGCCTGACGAGCCTGGTCTGTAAGGCCATGGAATGTACCATCATGGAACTCATAAACAAAGACATTGATATTCTCTAAACTCTGGACCCTACTCAGTTTGGATTTGTAAAAGGCAGATCATGTCTCCTAAACCTGATTGACTTCTTTGAAGCAGTCAGCAAAGCCATAGATGATGGTGAAATGGTTCACACAGCTTATGTAGACCTCGCCAAGCCTTCCAACACCATCCCTCATTCTGGAATTATAGATAAGCACACTAAACTAGGTTTAAATCCCTATGTCATAAGATGGGTTGACAACTGGCTCATGGACAGAACCCACACTGTGAAAGTAACGTATTCCAAATCCGACATCAGACCAGTGACAAGTGTAGTACCACAGGGTTCAGTCCTGGGTCCTCCCCTGTTTGGTATCTACTTCTCCAAAGTGCAGGCCAACACAGAAGGTCTGTGGCTAACAAAGTTTGCAGATGACTGCAACCTAGGAGCCATAATCGCAACTCCTAATGATGTGGGCAAACTACAAAAGGCCCTCACTGAGACAGATAACTGGTGTCAAAGCCATGGCCTGAAGCTCAATGCCAAAATGTGTATTGTCATCCCCATGGTATAAACTCTGTACTCATGAACTACCAGATAGCTGGTAGTCTACTTAATGCCGAAAATGTGATAGTAGACCTTGGGACACAGGTGCACAGTAGTCTCCCCTTTGATAC